>NC_090255.1:5165985-5233485 GCF_037325665.1 Littorina saxatilis
GGTGTGTGTGTGTGTGTGTGTGTGTGTGTGTGTGTGTGTTAATAATTGTCTACCATACCCGTGTGACTTGGAATAAGGCCGTGAAAGGTAAATATGCGCCGACATGGCTGCAATCTACTGGCCGTATAAAATTTCATCTCACACGGCATCACTGCAGAGCGTCTAGAACTGTACCCACGGAATATGCGCGATATAAGCCTCATTGATTGATTGATTGATTGTGTGTGTGTGTGTGTTTGTGTGTGTGTGTAAGTGTGTGTATATGTGGGTGTGTGTGCGTGTCGGTGTATGTGTGTGTGAGAGAGAGAGAGAGAGCCTCAGAGAGAGAGAGAGAGAGACTGAGAGAGAGAGAGAGAGAGAGAGAGAGAGAGAGAGAGAGAGAGAGACGTACAGACACAGAGAGAGACAGCTATAACTAAGAACCACTTTTTGTTTAATGTCTCGCAGGTCTTACACACTACATGAAAACATGAGTGAATTTGGAACGACTTTCCTTTCTGTCTGAACCACTCTGAGCCACTCCTTTGGTTCGACCAGAAGAAACAGCTACGTGAACATCTCGCAATCAGAGTTTGAGTAAACTTCAACGACGTCAAACGACGGCCACAGGCGTCACTGTCAACCTTCGATGACGCTTAATTGTGACGTCCTTTAACGCTGAGTGCAAAGGTCAAAATCAGTGTTGACGCTGCTGACGTCAGATTCATGTTCAGTTTGATCAAAGAGTATGATGTGACTGAACAAGCGAGGAACGCTCAAAGAAACGTCACTTGTACAAAGCGGAACTTGAAATCTGGCGAAAAATGTAATGGACTTTCAGTGACGTCATTTTAACGGCGAGAATCAGTGTCAGAATGACGTCAAGCAGCCATGAATGCCCAGTATGTTACAAAGAGTCGCAGCTAAGAATGACCCCCTGTGGAAACAGACATTGTTTTTGCCTGGACTGCCTGAAAACTCTCGCTGATTCCAGCAGCCAATCAGGGCAGTTTCCTTGTCCCATGTGTCGTCAGCCAATCAAAAAGACCGCAGAGGATGTGTCCGATTTCCCAGTCTACGAACCAATAATCTTACCAAGGATGATGGACTCCCCTACGAAATTCTCCAACCTCAGAGTTTCCAGATCGTATTCCACCGTGTACCGTTCACAGCGAGCAACCACGCCGGAACGTCACCCCAAGCAGATGACAAGTAAAATCGCGTACAGTGACCTTCTGCAGCAAATTCAGGGAAGATCTTTGAAAACGCCTCGCAATATATCAGCACAAATCAACCAACGCGTCCAAGAACTTGAAGAAAGAGATGAAAGATTTTTTAGAAATCTTCGATGGGAGGTCGATGGTGGAATATCCAGACTGAGAGATGATGATGCTTCTATCGGAAGAGAAAGACCTTGTTCGGCCGCACCTAGAGGAGGACTGACACTCTTGGACTCCAGCCATAAAGGTGTTCCGCTGCAAAGACACCCACATACTGCATCTCTCGGAAGAGAAGGGAGCCCACCCTCCGCCTCAAGACTGACTCTCTCGGGATCAAAATCGAGACCTAACGATGTTCAGTCGCAAAGATACCCACAGGCTTCTTCTCTCAGAAGAGAAGGGAGGCCACCCTCCGCCCAAAGACTGACTCTCTTGGAATCAAAAACGGAACCTAACGATGTTCAGCGGCAAAGATCGCAACAAGCTGTATCTCTCGGACAACAAAGGCCTATGTCCGCCCCTAGGCTGAGAGCTGGCTTAGACGTAAGGAAGGGACCCAAACTTGCCATCCAGGCGCTAAAAGCTCGGCAAGTTCTAGCTGAACGAGATCAACTTGTGACCAGATCTCATCAGAGCAACATTAGGCGTGGACAACCCTGAAGGCGGTCCTTAGGGGTATTGCCTCCTTATGGTCAAAGTTATTCGAGGTTTTTGATATTGTGAGGGAGAAAGAACATTCTGTCTACATTAAAATATCTGCAGAGACCTTTTCTAGTCCCATGGACTTTTTATTTTTTTAATTTTTTTTTATATAGGCTAACCAGGTGTCTTCTGGTTTTACCGAAAACTCAGTGCTAACGTGGTAAAAGCTCCGTGCGGCCAGCTTCGCGAAGTCGACTTCGTCCAATTACGTACAGGCTTGAGTCCAGGACCATCGCCTCATGAGAAAAGACATGAGCTTTTTGGAACCTTACACATTTTTACTGTGATAGAAGTAAACAAAACTTGTTTTAATCATGGCTACTGTCATGTACAATGAGAAAGGAAGCAAACTTACATCGGTCCTGGATAGCAATGTGGGGCAGTGCGGGTGACAATGATAGTGCCAGAGTGAGCGTGCCAGACCGGTTCCAACGTGCGTGCGTGCGTGTATGTGTATGTATGTATGTATGTATGTGTGTGTGTGTGTGTCAGTGTGTGTGTGTGTGTGTGTGTGTGTGTGTGTGTGTGCGTGTGTTTCCTGTCTTTGAGTTTTCAGTACCTTTTTTTCTTGACCGTGACAGACCTTGACTGTAAAAGTTTCAAACACGGAAACCGCCATGAAAACCGAGAAAGAACACAACAATTAATCGACTCTCAATAGCCAAACTGGGACATACAAAATCATCAACCAGCCAACTCTAGATCCTTCACACTTGTCATCTGGGCGCTATCTCCCTCTTAGACCGGTTATACGACCAGAGTGAGAATGGTGGTGTGAGCTTGGTGATGTCAGAGTGAGAACGGTGAGAAGTGATAGGTGTGGTGCCAGAGTGAGAAAGGGGGTGCCAGGAGTGGTGGTGCCAGAGGGAGGATGGTGGGCCAATAGTGATGTCAAAATAGTGATGTCAAAATGTTGGCGCCAATAGTGATGTCAAAATAGTGATGTCAAAATGGTGGTGCCAGACCGGTGTTAAGAGTGGTGGTGCCAATAATGATGTCAAAATGGTGGTGCCAGACCGGTGTTAGAGTGGTGGTGCCAATAATGATGTCAAAATGGTGGTGCCAGACCGGTGTTAGAGTGGTGGTGCCAATAATGATGTCAAAATGGTGGTGCCAGACCGGTGTTAGAGTGATGGTGCCAATAGTGATGTCAAAATAGTGATGTCAAAATGGTGGTGCCAGACCGGTGTTAGAGTGGTGGTGCCAATGATGTCAAAATGGTGGTGCCAGACCGGTGTTAGAGTGGTGGTGCCAATAGTGATGTCAAAATAGTGATGTCAAAATGGTGGTGCCAGACCGGTGTTAAGAGTGGTGGTGCCAATAATGATGTCAAAATGGTGGTGCCAGACCGGTGCTAGAGTGACAGATGCCTGTCGGTGCAAGTGAGAATGATGATGCTAGAGCGAGAGTGGTAGTGCAGGAGGGAGACTGAGAATGATAGTCAGACTGGTCCCAAAGTGACAGTGGTGCTACTGGAGTTGTAGAGTGAGAATGATAGTCAGACTGGTCCCAAAGTGACAGTGGTGCTACTGGAGTTGTAGACTGAGTATGATAGTCAGACTGGTCCCAAAGTGACAGTGGTGCTACTGGAGTTGTAGAGTGAGAATGATAGTCAGACTGGTCCCAAAGTGACAGTGGTGCTACTGGAGTTGTAGACTGAGTATGATAGTCAGACTGGTCCCAAAGTGACAGTGGTGCTACTGGAGTTGTAGACTGAGTATGCTGCCAAAGTGGTTGGTGAATTGAAAAGGCGGTTTTACTGGGTGCTATTCTTTTTTTTTTTTAGATGTATTACATTTATTATTTAAATAAGAACTAAGCTTGTTCAAGAGCAAACAGACTCCCCAGTTGCGCCTGAACGACCTTAGTATTAATTTAAATAATAAATTGAATACATCAAATTTAACTAATTTAATCTAGTGCCCAAACAAGCTCTATAAATGTAGGAGCAGAGGGCCACTTCGAAAGGCTCATGAGACCTGGTATTTCTTCATTAAGCCAAAGTCACATGAAACCCACTGTAATTGGTACATCATTAAATCAGTGATTTTTTGCTTGTCTTTCCGTTTGTGTGCACTTGTATTTTTGTGAAAAGGTGTGTGGGGGAGAGAGAGAGAGAGAGAGAGAGAGAGAGAGAGAGAGAGAGAGAGAGAGAGAGAGAGAGAAAGAGAGAGAGAGAGAGAGTGACAGACAATGACATGAGAGAGAGAGAGAGAGAGAGAGAGAGAGAGAGAGAGAGAGAGCATACTTCTGGGATTCTGATTTCAGTTTTTTTTCCAAATGACAGAACTCTTGTAGAAACTGATGATCATTTTCTATTATTGCAAATACACATACACCAATACGCTTAAAAAAAAAAGACAAATCTTGGGCAATATTGTTTCAGCATTTAATATTTCACGTTTCAAAACCTTGGTACATTATATGTATTGAGACAAAAATTCCAGTTCAGCTGTACTGAACGCAAAATCTCTTCAAGATCTGTACCAGGAAACAAACTCATTCAACCCAGTCACACTTTACTCATCAGTTCATTCCTATGAGGGTCAGACAAACTACAATCAACACATGACTATGTAAAAAACAACTGATGGCAAAATGTAACAGCAGACACAACCACCAACAGCATACTTATAGTAATAAATACAGCCAAGGCAACTGAACATGAAAGTAGCTGACAGACCTTTCATGCGATACAGAGGAACCTCCCTTTAACACATTCTACCCCACCCATGTTGACCAAGTTTTTTTTAACCGAGACCAGCTGTGCTGCAGCAGGTCACTCAGAATTGTAGTAACTGTGTAGATACTGTGTAGCAACACGCTGGAATGCAGGCGTTAGATGGACGTTACAGGAAGCGACTGAAGCTAACAGTCTGAGCGGATATATCCGTACCTGGTCAATATGAGTGGCTACGGATATATATATATCCGTACCTGAGAGACAATGAGTTATAAAGACCCCCGAATGAAATTTGCTTCCTCCCTTGTAAGACCGTGCCTTGATATATTCACAAGCCCTGTACATTTATCCCCATTCTCCCTTTTAAGACCTTGCCTAGATATATTCACAAGCCCTGTACATTTATCCCCATTCTCCCTTTTAAGACCTTGCCTTGATATATTCACAAGCCCTGTACATTTATCCCCATTCTCCCTTGTAAGACCGTGCCTTGATATATTCACAAGCCCTGTACATTTATCCCCATTCTCCCTTTTAAGACCTTGTTTTTTCAGATGTTTGGAGGTCTTAAAAGGGGGGGTTCCACTGTAGTGAGTCACCCCTCCCTCACAACCTCCCATCAAACACACAAACAAACACCCAAACAAACAAACACACAAACAAACAAACACCCAAACAAACAAACACACAAACAAACACACAAACAAACACTTTTTTCTCTTAGTGAATCAATTGTTGGCACTAAATCTCTATTTGATTGAAAATATCACTGACCATATTTGCACAAGTTGTGATTGCCATTCTTTTTAATTTTGAGATAGAGAAGACATTTTTTTTTTGAATGACAAGCAACACATTTTGATGAGAACAGCGGAGACAGTGTACAAATACATGCCATTCTCAAACTAGGGTGGGAGCTCATTGCATACAATAAGAGAGAAATATTCCACTATACCCCGACTTTAGATGAGATGAGATACACAAAAAGTGTATACGTGTTTAGGTGGTATCAGCCACCTGCACGTATGGCAGAATGACCCAGGTCTTTTACGTACCACAGTGGTGACACAGGGGTGGGACATGGACACTGTCTCAAGGTCTGCACATAAAGTTAACCCATGTCCGGCCCGGCCCGGATTGGAACACGCAAGCCTAGGATCACTAGTCCAGTGCTCGACCAACTGAGCTACCTGGCCCCCCCTCTTTTCAAACTAGCGTGGGAGTTCATTGCATACAATAAGAAACATGTGAGTTGCTGTGACAACAGCCATTTTACTCTCCATCCTAAACGACACAGATCTTTATCAACCACCAAACTTTTCAGGCAAAGCATAAATCGATGACATGCATAGACAACTTTGAACTAAAAACGCCATCAGCTTCTGAAGTTTATACAGCGGAACACCCATTTATGACACACTTCCCCCCCCCCCCCCCCCTCCCTCCCCTACCCACCCACTGACCAGCTGTCACAATACATACTATAACACAACATTTGTCGTGACAACCAGTGTGGGGGTCAAAAGGACGTTTCTACTGTACTACTGTACTACTGTACTACCACAAGTCGTCTGTTTGTTATTTCCAGTCCTGGCAAGAAAAACAACACAATCGCATAAACAGCCCAGTATTTACCTGGACAAAATTGTTGCTGTTAATATAATAAAAATTCAGCCATGACGGCTCTGTCTGAAGCATTCACATTGCAGGAAATTGTCTTTTGCATTGTAATGAGAAAAGCTGATATGATGGCAAAACTCACCATAAGTTGTCTTCCAGGTTTCAAGTACAATGGCCATGTCGTGCAAGCAATCATTTTCATCGCTACAGATTTGCTCAGGCCTTTTGCTTCTCACAAGAGAACATGCTCCAACTTTAACAAAAACACAGTCTGGCTGCTTCCTCTTGAGACTGGGGATTTTCTGTTGAGACTGGGGATTTTCTGTTGAGACTGGGGATTTTCTGTTGAGACTGGGGATTTTCTGTTGAGACTGGGGATTTTCTGTTGAGACTGACTGGGGATTTTCTGTTGAGACTGACTGGGGATTTTCTGTTGAGACTGACTGGGGATTTTCTGTTGAGACTGGGGATTTTCTGTTGAGACTGGGGATTTTCTGTTGAGACTGGGGATTTTCTGTTGAGACTGACTGGGGATTTTCTGTTGAGACTGGGGATTTTCTGTTGAGACTGACTGGGGATTTTCTGTTGAGACTGGGGATTTTCTGTTGAATCATTTGAATGAACACCTTTGCAGACCTGTTTACCCCCGACACTTGACAAGAGTAATGGTCAAGTCAAAAATAGCAATCTGATGACCAAAATAGTAACCCAGTGGTTACAAACGCCAACATTAGCAACACAAAACTAATTTGAAGCACACTTGACAATCGTAGTCAGGACTCAAATGGAGTATTTTGTCCCAAACAATCCTAAAAAATAGTAATACATTACTCCAAAATAGTAAGGGTAAACAGGTCTGCCTTTGCCAATCTGATAATAAAATCAGCAAAAAAAATTCCACTCAAACTAGGGAGAGACTCTGCACAAAATGCATCCATGCAACTGATTCTTTGTATGTGTCTAAGCGAAAGAATCAGGCTGGGGAACTCCTGACTTGAACAAAATCTAAAATAGGTCCAGTGGCCAAAATTGATTAGGCCTCTCCTTGCAGAAAATGACATTAATTCTTCTTTAGCGTGAAGGACGGGACCTGTAAATCATAACCAAGAATGATGCAAAGTTGCTGTACATGCATTGGCCAAGGTGATACTACTGGGCATGATATGTACAGTGCTAGTGTAGTCCTTACATACTACAAAACAGCATTCACATGGTCAATTCACCACCCACACTCAGCAAACATCTGCCAGAGAAACTGGGTTTGGAGTTGGCCCAGAGTCAGTTAAAACAGGGCGGTGTTCACATGAACAACTTTTCCACAATAGACGATGTTCGGAAATAACTCTGTCAGTCAGTGAGAAGTGTGTGGAAAGTTGAGTAAACAGAATAGACAATGTTCGGAAATAACTCTGTCCGTCAGTGAGAAGTGTGTGGAAAGTTGAGTAAACAGAATAGACAATGTTCGGAAATAACTCTGTCCGTCAGTGAGAAGTGTGTGGAAAGTTGAGTAAACAGAATAGACAATGTTCGGAAATAACTCTGTCAGTCAGTGAGAAGTGTGTGGAAAGTTGAGTAAACAGAATAGACAATGTTCGGAAATAACTCTGTCAGTCAGTGAGAAGTGTGTGGAAAGTTGAGTAAACAGAATAGACAATGTTCGGAAATAACTCTGTCAACTTTGTCTGGTTGTGAAAGAGTGAATACTCTTGCTTTTAGTGAGGCAAGCTTTCCCTCGTGACGGTATAGGCCAGTCACTGACGAGGGGTGTGTCTGAAACACATGACGGTATAGGCCAGTCACTGACGAGGGGTGTGTCTGAAACACATGACGGTATAGGCCAGTCACTGACGAGGGGTGTGTCTGAAACACATGACGGTATAGGCCAGTCACTGACGAGGGGTGTGTCTGAAACACATGATGGTATAGGCCAGTCACTGACGAGGGGTGTGTCTGAAACACATGACGGTATAGGCCAGTCACTGACGAGGGGTGTGTCTGAAACACATGACAGTATAGGCCAGTCACTGACGAGGGGTGTGTCTGAAACACATGACAGTATAGGCCAGTCACTGACGAGGGGTGTGTCTGAAACACATGACAGTATAGGCCAGTCACTGACGAGGGGTGTGTCTGAAACACATGACAGTATAGGCCAGTCACTGACGATGGGTGTGTCTGAAACACATGACAGTATAGGCCAGTCACTGATGAGGGGTGTGTCTGAAACACATGACAGTATAGGCCAGTCACTGACGAGGGGTGTGTCTGAAACACATGACAGTATAGGCCAGTCACTGACGATGGGTGTGTCTGAAACACATGACAGTATAGGCCAGTCACTGATGAGGGGTGTGTCTGAAACACATGACAGTATAGGCCAGTCACTGACGAGGGGTGTGTCTGAAACACATGACAGTATAGGCCAGTCACTGACGAGGGGTGTGTCTGAAACACACGACAGTATAGGCCAGTCACTGACGATGGGTGTGTCTGAAACACATGACAGTATAGGCCAGTCACTGACGAGGGGTGTGTCTGAAACACATGACAGTATAGGCCAGTCACTGACGAGGGGTGTGTCTGAAACACATGACAGTATAGGCCAGTCACTGACGAGGGGTGTGTCTGAAACACATGACAGTATAGGCCAGTCACTGACGAGGGGTGTGTCTGATACATATGGAGCATGTGTAGAAAGCTTGCCTCACTGAAAGCAAGAGTAGTCACTCTTTCACAACCCATACAAAGTTATTTCCGGAGTTTGTCTATTCTGTTTAGTCAACTTTTCACCCACTTCTCACCCACAAAAGTTGCTTCAAAATTGCCCATGTAAACAGCACTTCACATTAAAAACACACAAAAAAACACTTGGGGTTTGGAGTCAACCAAGAGTCAGTCGAAATAGGGCAAACTGTTCCCATGAATGACTTTTAACATGCTTTTTGTCTTTGCAACTTTTCAGCAACTTCTCACTATGAAAACTTGGTTCAGAATCGTCAATATGAACAGCATTTCATTGAACAATGGTGTTTTGTGTTGGCGAAAAATCAATTTAAAATACGGTGGACTGTTCACATTAAGAACTTTTACATCATTTCGTTGTCCAAACTTTTCAATTAGTGGAACCCCCCCTTTTAAGAACCTCCAATTTTAGACTCCCTCCTTTTTAAGACCTGATTTTCTCAGATTTTTGAAGGTAACAAAGGGGGGTTCTTCTTCTGCGTTCGTGGGCTGAAACTCCCACGTACACTCATGTGTTTTTTTTGCACGAGTGGAATTTTATGTGTATGACCATTTTTACCCCGCCATTTAGGCAGCCATACGCCGTTTTCGGAGGAAGCATGCTGGGTATTTTTGTGTTTCTATAACCCACCGAACTCTGACATGGATTACAGGATCTTTTTCGTGCGCACTTGGTCTTGTGCTTGCGTGTACACACGGGGGTGTTCGGACACCGAGAAGAGTCTGCACACAAAGTTGACTCTGAGAAATAAATCTCTCGCCGAACGTGGGGACGAACTCACGCTGACAGCGGCCAACTGGATACAAATCCAGCGCGCTACCGACTGAGCTACATCCCCGCCCAAAGGGGGGTTCAACTGTACTTATTCCAATATTTCACCAACTTCTCACTGACAAAAGCTGGTTCAAAATGGTCCTTGTGAGCAGCGCTTAACATACATAATCTTGACCTTAGAGAATACGCTGTGCTTCTGCCAGCAGATACTATCTGGCTTTCTTGGCGGGAGGAGGCATGAGATTGCGGTCAGTCTGGCCGGGAGGTTTGTGTTGATGCTGAGGCTGAGGGTGCCAGCGACAGTTGTTGATGACGTTGAACAGAATGTCCTTGGTGACCGGGTTTCTGATGCTACCACACACACCTGAACAAATTCAATGTGTGAGCATTTGTACAGTTTTATATTAAGAGTGCTCAAAGCAGTACTCTCTGCAATTCTTTTATGAAAAGGTTATGCAACAAAACAGAAAGCGAGAGAGTTAAAAAGCAATAATCCAAATAAAGATACACTGCTAATTTTCCAAAACCCTGAATCAAAACACAAGAATTGTAGGTTATAGGAACGTTTATTATTGAGAAAAAAAACCCGTTACATTTACAAGCACGTCGACCCAGTGATCTTTTAAGCAGACAGACAAACACTTATGACACATATATGATCTTATCTTAGAAACGTGGATGAAACTCACTTGCAAAATGCTGGCGAGGTAATCTCTGATACCGTTTTTCATTAGCTCGCCAGTATCAGAGAGAGAGGGAGAAAGAGAGAGAGACAGAGAAAGAGTATACCACAATCTCTGATACCGTGTGACAACGTGTTATGAAGACTGTGTGCAAATACTAGTTTCTACTAATACAGGCCATAGCCCTCTCATGACAAAAAAACAACCAACGAAAATAAACAAGACTTCTTACTTGCACAACAACCAAACAAACACTTGAAACACTCACCCATGGCAGTGGCGTAACCGTTGGGGAAAGACTTGTCAGTTCGCTGTCTCATGAACTTCCAGCCTTTCCCGTCCCATGAACACTCAATGATTTTGTTGTCCAGCTCTCTCAGTTCTTTCGTCACCTGCAAGTCACATCACAAAATGTGCACAATGTAAAAAGCACAACATTCCAAACACTTCTTCGTCTTCTTCGTTCATGGGCAGTATGTGTATGATCGTTTTTACCCCGCCATTGAGGCAGCATACGCCAATTTCGGGGGAAGCATGTAGGGTATTTTCGTGTTTCTATAACCCACCAAACTCGACATGGATTACAGGATCTTTGTGCTTGCGTGTACACATTAAGGGCGTTAAGTCACTAGCAGGTCAGCACATAAGATGACCTGGGAGATCGGAAAAATCTCCAGCCTTAACCCACCAGGCGGCTGCAGATGGGAATTGAACTCACGACCTTCCGATCAAGAGGCCGTTGTCTTACCCACGACGCCGCTGCGCCCGTCTATTCCAAACACAATGCAAGACCAACCTTGTTAGGAACATGGCATATGATATGGGAAGCAAGATTCACCTCAACAAATTTAATCCTTAAACATATATAATTTTTTCTCTCACATAAAACCCTCTTTTAACAAACTGCCATTGATTTCCCGGCAGACAGCCTTCTTTTTCTTACTTGTTACTTTCCGGCTACATCGAACCTTTTGAACTCATTTGCATAACGAGCCCCTCTTTTAACAAACACGTTTTCATCGCCCCAGAGCCGTTTTGTCTCTAAAAGTCACAAGGCTACAGCGAACTGATGTCAATAATTGTCTCCAAAGACAAAAATACACAAAAATACAAAAAAGTACTTTTTGGACAAAGTTATCACATCACCAGACAAGTTACTTCCCTTACTTTGTGTATTCTGTGGTGGACAGACGATGCTACGAGTGTACGGTCTTGCAGAAAAAATGCAATGCGTTCAGTTTTATTCTGTGAGTTCGACTGAGCTTGATTAAATGTTCTATTTTCGCCTTACGCAACTTGTTTTTTCTTCTTCTCAAAACTCTTTCCCCATCTTTTTGCCCATTGAATATTCGATTTTCATGAAAATGTTTTCCCATAAATTCTTGATTATCATCCAGATTCACAGCAAAATGTTGTATCAACAACTAAGTGAAACTGAAGCGTGCTTACCTTTATTTCTGAGAAAGGAGGATCGTAGCTCCCCACGAACAGGTAACCCTTTGTCTCTGGCAACATGCTGTAAGCAACATACATCAATGTTACCAGTCGTTTCTAAAACATATTTTGATCCTTGTATGCACATAATTATGCATGCAAAAGTATTAACATACAAAGACAAAAAAAAGATGAAAGCTGCTTGTTCATGTCAATGCTTGTTTTTTTCTCTCAGGTGCCAGGAGCATGGTTCCATATATTTCTCGCTTGGTCTATCACCCAAGTCGTATGCATTTAGAGCGTTTACTTCCCTTTGGTTATTTGATTCAAAGACACAATAACAACTGCACACAAAACATACCCCCTTAACCCCCCCCCCCCCCCCCCCCCCCCCCCATTTCCAGCCAATCATTTCTAATTCATACTGACCCAAGCTGCTTTTCTTTGCGGATCTTGAGCCTGAAGTCGACAGAGTTAAGATCCGGAGGTTTCCACTTGAGTGTGGCTTTGCAGCGGCCGCACAGGTACGGCTGTTGGGCAGAAGACAACAAAGCTGTCAAGTGGTTGTGTGGTGTTTATATTTGTCACACAGCAGTTTGTCCTGCTAGCCAGATTGACAACTTTTTTAATTTCTTTTTTAAACTAGCCTGCAAAGGACAGAAGAAGTTTGTACAAGTCTGGTTACATAATCAGACTGTGTGCGAGATTGAAAAAAATGCCCATTGTTTGTGTTAACTGATTACAGAATCAAAGAGAAATGATTAGCTGTCTTATTCCAAAACGCGTTGGTTTTCTTCTTCTCTTCAGATGTCGAGTGTCTGTGCTTTCAAGTTTTTACATGTGTGTCTACATATCACGCATACCATTAGGAAAACCACGCCTGTATTTAAGAAAAAAAATGAGAGGTGACAGGCACAAACAAAGGCAATGTGACAGACAGACAGACAAACAGATAGACACATAAGAAAACACATAAATATATTTTGACATTGCATGTAAGCAGACAGACAGAAAGACAGACTTACGTCAGGTACAGGTTGGAAGATGAGACCATCAACCTCATGACTGACTTGACTGGCAAACTCTCCATCCAGTAGCTGAAAGAAAAAATACGTTCAGCATTTTGTGTTAAAAATGTAAAACCTCTTATCCATTAGCAAACTATCTTAAACACCTCCACCACTACCACCACCAACAGAACAACAACAACAAAAATAACAACCACAACAAGAACAACGCCAACAAAGAAGAAGCGGGTAATACTGCACTGTTTAATCAACAGCTTGGGTGGTTTCTGTCCAGAGTGGTGAACTTTGATATTTGTTTGTTTGTTTGCTTAACGCCCAGCCGACCATGAAGGGCCATATCAGGGCGGTGCTGCTTTGACATATAACGTGCGCCACACACAAGACAGAAGTCGCAGCACAGGCTGGTGAACTTTGATATGTTGAATACAACATCAACAACACCAGCAGTGACAGCAGCAACAACAACAACAACAACAGCAACAGCAACAAGCAATGCAGATTTAACTCAGGCAAGAGGAAAAGAGACAGGGAGATCCGGAGTCAGAACAGATCACAGAGAGAGAGAGAGAGAGAGAGAGAGAGAGAGAGAGAGAGAGAGAGAGAGAGAGAGAGAGACAGAGAGAGAGAGAGAGAGAGAGAGAGAGAAGAGAGAGAGAGAGAGAGAGAGAGAGAGAGAGAGAGAGAGAGAGAGAGAGAGAAAGAGAGAGAGAGAGAGAGAGAGAGAGAGAAAGAGAGAGAGAGAAAGAGAGAGAAAGAGAGAGACAGAGACAGAGAGACAGACAGAGACAGAGAGAGAGAGAGAGAGAGAAAGAGAGAGAGAGAGAGAGAGAGAAAGAGAGAGAGAGAGAGAGAGAGAGAGAGAGAGAGAAAGAGAGAGAGAGAGAGAGAGAGAGAGAGAAAGAGAGAGAGAGAGAGAGAGAAAGAGAGAGAGAGAGAGAGAGAGAGAGAGAAAGAGAGAGAGAGAGAGAGAGAGACAAAGAGAGAGAGAAAGAGAGAGAGAGAGAGAGAGAGAGAGAGAGAGAGAGACAGGGAGATCCGGAGTCAGAACAGATCACAAATTCCACAGAGAGAGAGAGAGAGAGAGAGAGAGAGAGAGAGAGAGAGAGAGAGAGAGAGAGAAAGAGAGAGAGAGAGAGAGGGAGAGACAGAGAGAGACAGAGACAGAGAGAGAGAGAGAGAATGAGACAGAAAGACTGTAAGAGTGACAACCCCCACCTTCTGTGAAGTGGTGATGTCCCAGAACGGTTTGAGTCGCACGCTGAGAGAGAGAGAGAGAGAGAGAGAGAGAGACAGAGATGGCAGAGAGAGAGAGACAGAGACAGAGACACACAGAGAGGGAGAGACAGAGAGAGAGAGGCTATCAGTGACAACCCCCACCTTCTGTGAAGTGGTGACGTCCCAGAACGGTTTGAGTCGCACGCTGAAGGCCTGTGTGGAGCGATCCAAGAGCCCTTGCTGCATCTTGGCGTTGCGCGGACCCACGATCTCCTTGTCGATACACAGCAGTCGTCGGTGGAAGTCTGTCTTCCCCACCTCTTGGCCCTGTTGTGTGTCAAATCAATTTGCTTAAAAACTGAAGGCGTGACAGTGCCGCCTCAACTTTCACAAAAAGCCGGATATGACGCCATCAGAGACATTTATCAAAAAAAAGAAAAAAAGGTCTGGGGATATCATACTCAGAACCTCTCATGTGAAGTTTCATGAAGATCGGTCCTATTGTTGTTTCTGAATCGCTCTACACATACACACAGTCAATTCAAAATCACTGTGAAGAAAAAGGATTTTCTTAACATATAAAGCTATCTTCACTGAACTCAATCAGCAGTAAACTTGGAGTTTCCCATCTTGTAAGCCCAATTTCCAAAGATTTGACAAAAAACTGACAGAAAAGCCAACTAAGTCAAAAATGAAATACTGCAAGCCAGAAGAAATCCACTCCCCCCTCCTTCTTCTTCTGCGTTCATGGGCTGAAACTCCCATGTGCACTTCTGTTTTATTCACCAGTTGGTTTTTACGTGGAGAGTCTGCACAAAGTTGTCTCTGGGAAATAAATCCTTCCCTGAACGTGGGAATCGACACCACGCCGATAGAGACAACTGATTTTGAAGCCAACGCCGCTAACTACTGAGGTATTTCCCCGCCCCTAACAGCATCGCATTGTTTGAACAGGAACACTGGAATCGCAAACTCACTTCGAACTTGATGATGTCATAGACGAGGAATCTGGGAACATCCTTCTCATCCACCTTGTCTAAAATCATCTCCTGGAAAACAAAGTGTAATAATCTTTGAGTAAAGGATAAGGATGAGGATAAGGATGAGGATAAGGATGAGGATAAGGATAAGATTCATATAGTCCTGTGCGGTTACCCTCAAGGAAATTCGGCCTGCTTTCTCCCTGGGGAAAGCGAGCTGCCATACAGTATACGGCGCTACCCTTTTTTTCCCCCCGCATGCGTGTATTCATGTTTCCAAGCCCTCAGACTTTTGCTGTGAACTTGGAATCTTTATTGTGCGCATGCGTGCACACAGGGGTATTTTGACACCATGGAGAGTCTGCACAAAGTTGACTCTGGGAAATAAAAGTTTGTTTGTTTGTTTGTTTGTTTGCTTAACGCCCAGCCGACCACGCAAGGGCCATATCAGGGCGGTGCTTGTGCGCTACACACAAGACAGAAGTCGCAGCACAGGCTTCATGTCTCACCCAGTCACATTATTCTGACACCGGATCAACCAGTCCTACCACTAACCCCATAATGCCAGACGCCAGGCGGAGCAGCCCCTAGATTGCCAATTTTAAAGTCTTAGGTATGACCCGGCAGGGGTTCGAACCCACGACCTCCCGATCACGGGGCGGACGCCTTACCACTAGGCCAACCGTGCCGGTTAGGAAATAAAAGTAAAAATTCATCAATAAATTGGAAACAATAATCATCTTTAGTCAAACATTGCATGCCCCCTTTAGTCCTTAGAACAATCTTGGTTCAAATTCTGGTTTGAGAAATCTTCACAAACTGCATTGTTTATTAGAATTGTAAAGAGCTTGGAGCTGTGAATCGGGACTTGCGCATAGAAAAGTGATTTATCATTTAGCAATGACCCTGAAGATCAAACACACTTACCCCATCAACGAGCGTATCCTGTATGTGAGCGTTCAGATATTTTCTCTTGGGGAACTCTAAACCCGGCACGTGGAACACAGCATTGTCTCGGTCGATCATGTACACCTGGTCTTTTCCGTCAATCAGCATTATGTACCTGTACACATCAGCAAATTAGTCTCATGCACAGGTTTCCACACAAAGTAGTTTCAAATACCCATCAAAATGACAATATCAAATATTTACATGTAGTGTTATTTAAAAAAAAAAAAGTTTTTCTCTTTTTTAAAAATATTTTTTAAATAAATTTTTTTTTAATAGTGCTATTTAACTTTGTTGTTGTGGTTGATAACATGCGTAAAGTATTAAGAATGCAGTGAATACAACGTATGCATCCTGGCAGCTACACTGAAACACATACACACAGACGCATACCCACACACTGACTGACAGACCAACGGACCAACACATGCACACAGACGCATACCCACACACTGACTGACAGACCAACGGACCAACACATGCACACAGACGCATACCCACACACTGACTGACAGACCAACACATACACACAGTCGCATACCCACACACTGACTGACAGACCAACGGACCAACACATGCACACAGACGCATACCCACACACTGACTGACAGACCAACACATGCACACAGACGCATACCCACACACTGACTGACAGACCAACACATGCACACAGACGCATACCCACACACTGACTGACAGACCAACACATGCACACAGACGCATACCCACACACTGACTGACAGACCAACACATACACACAGACGCATACCCACACACCGACTGACAGACCAACGGACCAACACATACACACAGACGCATACCCACACACCGACTGACAGACCAACGGACCAACACATGCACACAGACGCATACCCACACACCGACTGACAGACCAACGGACCAACACATACACACAGACGCATACCCACACACCGACTGACAGACCAACGGACCAACACATACACACAGACGCATACCCACACACTGACTGACAGACCAACGGACCAACACATACACACAGACGCATACCCACACACTGACTGACAGACCAACACATACACACAGACGCATACCCACACACTGACTGACAGACCAACGGACCAACACATACACACAGACGCATACCCACACACTGACTGACAGACCAACGGACCAACACATGCACACAGACGCATACCCACACACTGACTGACAGACCAACGGACCAACACATGCACACAGACGCATACCCACACACTGACTGACAGACCAACGGACCAACACATGCACACAGACGCATACCCACACACTGACTGACAGACCAACGGACCAACACATGCACACAGACGTATACCCACACACTGACTGACAGACCAACGGACCAACACATGCACACAGACGCATACCCACACACTGACTGACAGACCAACGGACCAACACATGCACACAGACGTATACCCACACACTGACTGACAGACCAACGGACCAACACATGCACACAGACGCATACCCACACACTGACTGACAGACCAACAGACCAACACATGCACACAGACGCATACCCACACACTGACTGACAGACCAACGGACCAACACATGCACACAGACGCATACCCACACACTGACTGACAGACCAACGGACCAACACATACACACAGACGCATACCCACACACTGACTGACAGACCAACGGACCAACACATACACACAGACGCATACCCACACACTGACTGACAGACCAACGGACCAACACATGCACACAAACACATACATTCTTTATCTGAGACACATACATACAGATGCATACATAGGCATATACACACACACACACAAACATGCACTGACACCGACAGATTTAAAGACATAGACAGACACTGACAGTCAACACCTGTTCACCCGATAATTTGACAGACTAATGGTTAAGTCGAAGAGTAATCTAATGACCAAAACAAATTATCAAGTGGTTATCAATTGCCAACATTCCCGCAAAATGAAATGTCAACAGCGAACGACAAGAAGAAATGCCAACATGAGCAAAACCAACCTAGTTTGTAATTCAATCAAGATGAGTTTAAATTGTGACAGATTGTGTGATTGGTCAGATTACCCGTTATCAATTCTCGATAAACACCAGAAATCCTTTTGAAAATTCTAGTCTGGACACGAATCGAGTATTTATTGTCAAAAATCTTGAAATTGTTTACTCCAAAATTTTAAGGGTAAACAGGATTTCCAGACACACATATAAAATTAAAAGACATACGATTTATTCCAACCACGTGCAGAACACATGAATGTTGCTTGGCCTGAGTACATTCAATACATAATAGGCCTACATTCCGACACAACAACCAAACAGAATACTCAAAAGAACAAAGAAACAAAGAAGAGGATGACGTGTACTTGCCTTGTGCCATCAGCCTTCCAGCTGACCATGTATGGTTTTTGTTTGAGGAACTCCAGGTTCTGGATATCCATCGACACTGGCTGCGACCCGGGGAACCCTGACCTGAAAACAAACAACACCCGCACTGTGTCATACTTTTTTTTCTTTCAGCATTCTCACAGCTTTCTTGCCTCAGAAGTCTCACAGCTTTCTCCCCTCAGAAGTCTCACAGCTTTCTCCCCTCGCAATTCCCAAACTTGTATTTTCTCAACAACACTTGGTAGCCCACTGTGCTGTGCTATCTCAGGTCACAAGTTATTCCCCTCAGTCAAGAAAGGGAGACAACTTTATAATGTACAGGGGTCTGTCTTTCTTTCTTTATTTGGTGTTTAACGTCGTTTTCAACCACGAAGGTTATATCGCGACGGAATGTACAGGGGTCGAATTGATCGTGACTATAATTAAAAAGCTCTGAAAATGCACTCTGAAAGTTAAAGGGATGATATGTAAGACAGAAAAAGGCCCTCAGGTTGCTTCCAACGTTATACGACAAGATTTTGCGTTATAAATAATGCGTCAAGATCCTGGTACAGTGAATTCATTTTCATTTCATTACGTTTTTGGTCCAATCGATGGGAAATTCGGGACGCTTCCTCACAGTGGAAAGCTAGCAGCAACAGAGTCGCGCTACCCAGGTGTGTATGTGTATAGGTGTAATTACCTACCTGCACTTACAGCAGAATTACCAAGGTCACAGTGGTGTGTGTGTGTTTAGGTGTAATCAGCCACCTGCACTTATGGCAGAATGACCGAGATCTATTTCGTGCAACAGTGGTGACATGGGGGTGGAACATGGATACCGTCTCTGAGTCTGCACATAAAGTTGACCTGTGTCAGGCCTGGTCCGCCCGGATTCGAACCCATGATCCTAGGACCACAAGCCCAGTGCTCTACCAACTGAGCTACCGGGCCCCCATCGATTTGTCTAAGTCGCCAAACAGTCAGATCAATAGTACTGCCTCTAAGGACAACTCACCCTCTCCACTCGGCCATAGTCTGACACCTGCGCTGCACCTGCGACAGTGTGGGTTGTGTTAACACCTGAAACACTCCTGTCACACCATCCGCAAACTTGGCATCCTGCAACACACAGCACTTTGGATTAGTGAATCGTTGCACTTTGCTCATTATTCAGTCTGCTAGTATTTTGCCTGGATCTGTTAGACACATTGATATACATAACATTATGAACAGGTAGGCAAAGAGAACTATGTGTGATACCCAGCTGGCATACAGCTCTACGTCCTTACGAAGACCATGCAGATCATTCCGATCATCCCCGATTTGAAAAAGTTATCAAATCGGGGCATATCGCCATCAAAATCCAGCACATGGCAAATTAAAAAATCTACATCATGACTGCACTGCGCCACGACTCGGCTACCCTTTTTTTTTTGCAGTTCAAAATAAGCATATGGAGAGCGTGCAGCTTCGCAACCTAGCAGATCCCACCCCGACCAAACCACGCTCCTCCAGATCCTCCCACGTTCGGCCCACGATTGGCCACGCTCTCGGACACTTTTCCATTGTAGAAGAAGCGCCGTCTATGTGTGACTGGGGTTTATATAAGGTCTTGGAAAAAAGCAGCGGCTAACAAGCAAAAAGACAAAAAGAAGCTTAATAAAAAAAAAAAATTAAAACACAAATTGCAAAAATTAAAAGAAAAACGTTAGGCTCACATTTCCCCTTGCTCAACAACCTAGATGATCATTTGACACAACCGTAACCACGACAACAGCTGACCTTTTTGACAAACTCTCGTCGTCTGCCCGGTCCACCACCCTTGGCTTCGTTACTGTTGGTGTTGGCGCTGTCTCCGTTGTCCATCTTGTGGCCATCGTCGTCAACTGTGTCGTCCGACTCTGCAGACACGATACGACAAACATTCACATGCAATACAGTGGTACTCCCCTTTTAAGACTCCCTCCCTTTTAAGATCCTGTTTTCTCAGATATTCTGTTCATAACCTCTGTAAAGTTACCCCCCAGTTCAAGACTCCCATCTTTTTAAGATCTGATTTTCTCATATATTTGAAGGTTTTAAAACTGTAGATGTTGTTTGGAAATAACTCTGTCAAGATTTTATGGGTTATGGAAGAGTTGCTCTTCCTTACTTTTCTTTGAAAACACCGAGGCAAGTTACATCTGGCATTCTAGGCCAATCACTAGCAAGTGAGAGGCGTGTCTCTGTATGTGGTTGATCTGTGCCACTGAAGTCATGGAAACGACCGATATCCCAGTGAGAATTAGCTCCAATCTGTACTCTACACTATCTACTACCCGTAAAAACGCAATAAAGCTGAATATCGGCATTGCTGAAGCAATCACGTCCGTCAGTGCATAGATCGACGACCATTTGTAAAGACATGCCGCTCGCTAGTGATTGAGGCTACAACCTCACAGAGCTTGAAACAAAAAACAAGGAAAAGTTCACATCTCAAGAAAAGAAAGAAAAAGAAAAGAAAGAAAAAGAAATGACAGAAAAAAGACATACCTGTGCACCATTGAGGGAGGGGCGGGGCAGAAGGAGTATCCTCAGGATCACCATAGCGATTGAACAGCTCATCCAGGTAATCCTGTTTGTAGATTCCTGGTGGTCGACTCTGAAAATACAGTGCAACAAAGTCCATGAAGACAATCCAATTATGTGTGAGACATTTCTGTTACAGTGGTACCTGCGATGAAAGGTCACCCTTGGGACCAGCTAAAAGTGTCCCTACATGGCAGGTGGCCTGTCATGACAGGTTTATTTTGGTAGAGATAATAGACAAAGGGAACCCAGAATGTGTCATTTTAAGGGAGGTGTCCTCTCATCAGAGGGGCCACACATGGCAGGTACCACTGTACAGTCAAAACTGGCTGGTTGCAGTTTGTTTGGTTGTTTGTTCATGGGCTGAAACTCCCACGGCTTTTACGTGTATGACCGTTTTTTACCCCGCCATTTAGGCAGCCATACGCCGCTTTCGGAGGAAGCATGCTGGGTATTTTCGTGTTTCTATAACCCACCGAACTCTGACATGGATTACAGGATCTTTTTCGTGCGCACTTGGTCTTGTGCTTGCGTGTACACACGGGGGTGTTCGGACACCGAGGAGAGTCTGCACACAAAGTTGACTCTGAGAAATAAATCTCTCGCCGAACGTGGGGACGAACTCACGCTGACAGCAGCCAACTGGATACAAATCCAGCGCGCTACCGACTGAGCTACATCCCCGCCCTGCTGGTTGCAGTTAGAGACACTTATTTCCATGGCTCTTTGCACTATAAAAACTGGTGGTATGTTCATTTTAAAGTCAAGTCTTCTTTGCAGAATAAATTCAGTTTGGCATCAAACTGGTACACACATACCAGTTAGACTATTTAACAGACTCTTGGTATATTCATTTTAAAGTCAAGTCTTCTTTGCAGAATAAATTCAGTTTGGCATCAAACTGGTACACACATACCAGTTAGACTATTTAACAGACTCTTGGTATGTTCATTTTAAAGTCAAGTCTTCTTTGCAGAAGAAATTCATTTTGGAATCAAACTGGTACACACATACCAGTTAGACTATTTAACAGACTCTTGGTATGTTCATTTTAAAGTCAAGTCTTCTTTGCAGAAGAAATTCATTTTGGAATCAAACTGGTACACACATACCGGTCAGACTATTGAACAGATTCTAAGCCATTATTTCACATGTTATGCATGGAGAATATCATTCTTAATCACATGCATTCATGTTATCTTGGTACAACTCACATGATAAAAAGTGCACAATATGTTGTCTTGGTACAACTCACATGATAAAAAGTGCACAATATGCTGTCTTGGTACAACTCACATGATAAAAAGTGCACAATATGTTGTCTTGGTACAACTCACATGATAAAAAGTGCACAATATGTTATCTTGGTACAACTCACATGATAAAAAGTGCACAATATGTTATCTTGGTACAACTCACATGATAAAAAGTGCACAATATGTTATCTTGGTACAACTCACATGATAAAAAGTGCACAATATGTTGTCTTGGTACAACTCACATGATAAAAAGTGCACAATATGTTGTCTTGGTACAACTCACATGATAAAAAGTGCACAATATGTTATCTTGGTACAACTCACATGATAAAAAGTGCACAATATGTTGTCTTGGTACAACTCACATGATAAAAAGTGCACAATATGTTGTTGATTCAAAATGAAAAGTACAATCAAGAACCTGACATTAGTGATCTCCCCTGATGTGTTAGCTATTCACATACACAAAACACACACACACACACACAAAGAGCTCACACACACACACACACACACACACACACACACACACATAGAAAAGTGGAGAGACGCATAGGTGTGGATGCAAGAAGTACAGACACAAACATGCCCACACAAAGCATACCTCTGCAAATTTGTTGACAGCAGCTTCCACACTGCAACACAAGATTTCATTAAAATATAAACTAATAATGTAAGAAGTAGCGAGAATAACTGAAATAACTGACAAAATGTACAAGCAAACATCACAAAAACCAACCACTAAAACAAATGTTAAACTGTGAAAAGAACCGGCAGCATTCTTGCAAAGGTAAAGGTGTAGCAAACAACAGCTGTACACACTATCCGCATCTTTTCATTTGCCAATCGATGAATTCCAGAAATAACTCTGCCGGATTTGTATGGGTTGTGAAAGAGTGAGTACCGTATTTGACGGATTACAAGACGCACCGTTTTATAAGCCGCACCCCTGACTTTTAACAAAAAAATTGGGACGAGCCACGTATAGGCCGCGTCACTATATTAGCCGCCGTAAGAAAAAATATAATCAGATCGTGTCAATCAATCAAAACAACCAGGCAAACGAAAGTACGGTATTTGGCGAAATCGGCTCCGAGAAAAAACAAGTGAAACAAAGAAGAAAAGTGAAAAAGTTTGAAGAAAAATATCACACACACAATTTGTAACCAACACACACATGTATAGTCACGCCCAGAATAAGCTTTTTTGGGATGATTTACGACTTTTGCGCACATTTCGAGCAGACGAAAACACAACATGGCGGCTCTCACTCCTCCAACTATCGCGAGACACAAAAAAACAAAATCTCGCGCGCGCAAGATCCAATACATCCGGTGTTTCTCTGTACGCTATCTTGTCACGCGGCTTGTGGTCCGTCAAATACGGTACCCTTGCTTTTTTTTGGACAAATAATCGGCACGTGGTTCCTGTACACATGTTTCAGAAAAAGTTTCCCCATGTGACATATTTCCCCTGTGACACTACAGGCCGGTCACTAGCAAGGGTGTGTCTCATACACATGTACAGGAACCCCGTGTCAATTATTTGTCCAAGAAAAATCAAGGGTACTCACTCTTTCACAACGCATACAAACCTGACAGAGTTATTTCCGAACATTGTCTATTTGGTACATTTTTAACTTATGATGGTTAAAACTAGTCCTGCATTGCTCTTCTACACAGTCCCACCTCAATTCTTTTTCAAATGAACCACATTAGAAGTACTTATCCATGGTATCTAGAGTGGTTGCAAACTTCAGCCACTTGTTCCAATAAAGCCTTGTTTACAGGGGTCACATGGCATAGAAGTTCTATTAGAACGTTTTAATGAAATGACATTGCAATGAATATTTTAGTTGGGGTACCAAAGGTTGTTGCAATATTTTTTTGGCACAGTTTATATTAATTATTGTTTTAAAGTTTGCCTCATAGTCATACTGTACCTCCAACACAGTTTTTCCACAAGGTAGCTGACGATGAGAAAACCTGTTCTGTTGAATCCGTGAGTGCAGTGAACACCTGAAAAAAGAAAAATGGAACTATAGGTTAACACTTACAAACTGCGGAAATGTTATTCAATACCACAATAAGAACTACGAAAACAGACACTTGAGCAAAAATAAAATACTAAAATGTTGCTAAATTCAGTAACTACTCACTGACCTATAACTGCAGTCCCGCATGATCTTTAAATGACCAATTTGAACCCAATCCCCCTCTGAGGGGGCCCGGTAGCTCAGTGCAGTTGGTGGAGCACTGGACTTGTGATCGGAAGGTCGCAGGTTCGAATTTGGGCCGGGACAGACACGGGTCAACTTTATGTGAAGACCCAGAGACGGAAGCCATGTCCCACCCCCGTGTCATCACAATGGCACGTAAAAGACCTTGGTCATTCTGCCATAAGTGCAGGTGGCTGAATACACCTAAACACGCAGACACCTGGGTAGCGCGACTCCGTTGCTGCTAGCTTTCCACTGGGAGGAAGCGACCCGAATTTCCCAGCGATGGGACAATAAAGTAATGAAAATGAAAATGAAATGAAATGAAAATGAGTGCCCGATTATACCCACTCAAAAACCCATGATGCAGCTCCCAGAACAAAATGCTATCTATGACCCATATCAGTTTCTGTTTCTACCGGCTTCCTGTGAGGTTTGAACGTTTATAATTTCAGAAAACTTGTAGTGATACTTTGCCATGATGTCTTTATAGTCTGAAATTGATGGAGTTACTTCCCATGTCACAAGAGGCATAGAGCTAATTGCCAGCGGAAGGTATCCCCAAACAAGATCAAAACTAACATGAAGGCCCATTCAATTCTTAACAGTCCACAATCTTCTTCTTCTTCTACCCCCACATATACTCGTGTTTTTTGTACGAGTGGAATTTTACGTGTATGACCGTTTTTACCCCGCCATTTAGGCAGCCATACGCCGCTTTCGGAGGAAGCATGCTGGGTATTTTCGTGTTTCTATAACCCACCGAACTCTGACATGGATTACAGGATCTTTTCCGTGCGCACTTGGTCTTGTGCTTGCGTGTACACACGAAGGGGGATAAGACACTAGCAGGTCTGCACATAAGTTGACCTGGGAGATTGGAAAAATCTCCACACTTAACCCACCAGGCGGCCGCAGCCGGGATTCGAACCCTCGACCTTCCGATTAAGAGGCCGACGTCTTACCACCATGCCACAGCGCCCGTCTGTCCACAATCTAATACATTGGAACTCCCCTTTTAAGACCAAAACAAATCTGAGAAAATTAGGTCTCATATCAATCAATCAATATGAGGCTTATATCGCACATATTCCGTGGGTACAGTTCTAAGCGCAGGGATTTTTTTTTAAATGTATTTATTTTTATTTTATGCAATTTATTTATGCCGTGTGAGATGGAATTTTTTTACACAATACATCACGCATTCACATCGGCCAGCAGATCGCAGCCATTTCGGCGCATATCCTACTTTTCACGGCCTATTATTCCAAGTCACACGGGTATTTTGGTGGACATTTTTATCTATGCCTATACAATTTTGCCAGGTAAGACCCTTTTGTCAATCGTGGGATCTTTAACGTGCACACCCCAATGTAGTGTACACGAAGGGACCACGGTTTTTCGTCTCATCCGAAAGACTAGCACTTGAACCCACCACCTAGGTTAGGAAAGGGGGGAGAAAATTGCTCACGCCCTGACCCAGGGTCGAACTCGCAACCTTTCGCTTCCGAGCGCAAGTGAGTTACCACTCGGCCACCCAGTCCCTAATGGAGGGAGTCTTAAAATGGGGGTAAATTTACAGAGGTTAGGCCTAAAAAAAAAAAAGGTGTGGTCACGGTAACCTGACCTACCCTATTTTTAGGGGCCGACCCTATAACTTTTTATTACATTTGTCAACAAACAAAAAAAAAAAATGAAAACAAGAAAACGAGTGCAGAAAACGCAATGAAAGCGAAAGCGCTCGAGTCGTCATGCAGACGACAGACGATGCAAGGGAAATAACTCCTTCTACTAAAAAGACCCAACAGACGGTTCCCATGACAAAAATGGCGGCATCTTCTTCGGTTGCGAGTGCTACACGCTTGGTTGCTCTGCTAATGGCAAAGTGCGACCACCAAAATGAAAAAAATAGAATAAAAAAGTAAAAAAAAAAAAAAAAGGGATTGCCTACCTTCCTACCCTATTTTTGTTGGCTATGTTACCTTAACCCCTGGTGCCAGTGCCAGTGCCAGTGCAGTCGCAGCGCCTACGTGACGGGTAAACCCGTCATCTCAGTTCCGGGATTTTCCAGAAAATGAAATGCTACGTCACTGCTGACACACAAATACCAGCCAATGGCTTAGTAGGATACCTCACTCTCATGAATAAACATAAGTGGTGACGCGGTTTTGCGTCTGAAGGCTATTTTCGGCCTTGGCGGCAGAGAAGGGGAGAAAAAGCTCGACTCGTCAAACTGGCTAACGGTGACAGTCGACCGGGCCCTAGTAGGGAAAAACAAAGATGGACTGACGCTACAGGCGGTGCAAATGATTATGGATACTGACAGGGGAAGGGGGAGATCTTCTTTCGGACGATTCGTTGGAAACATGTAGATGACAGTTTGTTTGTTTGTTCGTTCATGGGCTGAAACTCCCACGGCTTTTACGTGTATGACTGTTTTTACCCCGCCATTTAGGCAGCCATACGCCGCTTTCGGAGGAAGCATGCTGGGTATTTTCGTGTTTCTATAACCCACCGAACTCTGACATGGATTACAGGATTTTTTTCGTGCGCACTAGGTCTTGTGCTTGCGTGTACACACGGGGGTGTTCGGACACCAAGGAGAGTCTGCACACAAAGTTGACTCTGAGAAATAAATCTCTCGCCGAACGTGGGGACGAACTCACGCTGACAGCGGCCAACTGGATACAAATCCAGCGCGCTACCGACTGAGCTACATCCCCGCCCTGGTAGATGACAGTGATTATGATCCTTTCTTGGAGCAAGCAAAACAGCCACCTGTGTTTAATCCACGGGCACCGGAAGATGTGCCGGACTGATTTTTCAAAAGTTCATATTTAAACATCATTATAAGCCAAACTAATCATTATTTCCATGTTTAGACACTAAAAACAGATTCTTGGTTCAATTTCCTTTAAAAATAACATACGTATTACTTACCTACCTACTGCCAGTTTGGAGCTAGTTTTTTGTGTGAATTATTACACCCCGAACTCCAAAATTCCCGGGCTATCAGGAATGCACATAAGTAAGTTTTGATTGGCAGCGAAAGGGTTAACCACACCTATTTTTTTTTTGGTCTTATGAAAAAATGTCTGAGAAATGAGGGTCTTAAAAAGGGGGAAGTCTTAAATTGGGGTGGGGGGTGGAGGGGGGGGGGGTGGGTGTCTTAAAAGGGTGTTCCACTGTAGTCCACAATCTAACAGGCTAGATCTCCACGCTCACCTATGATTTCCAGAGGTTTCTGCTGAACGAAGCGCTCGCAGAGATCCATGAAGGTTTGAGCTTGTTCCTGTGTGGGGGTCTCGGAACGACTGCAAATCAACACATGTCTACTTCAAGAATCCGTCAAATATTTGTACACAGCCGTTAACACATGCGTGTGTACACACATAGACATCAACAAGTGAACAGTTGTTTTACACACCCGATACTGACTTACAAAACTAATATTAATTAATGCATTAAAATAATTCTTTCTATGTGTAACCGAGTGTCTGAACACAACAATCACCTTTGGAGGCGAAGTCCAATCAAACAGGATTGAAAATTTTAGAGCAAATTTCTTAGCCCTATAAAAACTGTTATGGTTACGCAAAGGAAACCGAGAACATATAAGGAGAGAGCAGCAGCCAGACCCTATCACAAACAGAACTTTACAATTCACAGATGTCGGCAGCATATATGAAACGTCAAGCTATAAATAGCTCGCGTTCTCAACGGCCGACAACTGCAGAGTCTAAAGTGAAGGTTGACGCGGTAGTCTCCTTGTCACGTATGTTTGAGGATAAGTTACTTGTTCATTTTAATGCTTGTTATTCTTTCAGGTGCAAGGAGATTGGCTCCACATAACTCTCATTTCATGTGCGGATTTGGAGTGCTGCCTTACGCCCCTTTGTTTCTCACAACTTTCTATGAATGAAAAAAGAAAAGAAAATCAAAACATTGTTTGCAACCATTTGCTTTCTTTTTTAAGACCTTGGTGGTTGTTGTTCCTATTTTCAACTCAACTCAACTCAACTCAACTCAAATTTTATTGGCTTCAATTTTCATAGAAGAATTTGTCTTGCGCTTGGGAGAAAGTAAGAGTATAACATATAAAAACAGCATTTGTTATGACCCAGTTATTTAGAGTTTCTCTTTATGAAATCTGTCAATTGTAGTATGCGGTTTCACTTAAATTCTCTATATTTTAAAAACTTAAACTTTTCCTGTACAGCAGTCCCTCTCATGAACGGACACCCTTGGGCCATAGCAAAACTGTCCGTACATTGCAGGTGTCCGGTCACGGGAGGGGTGACCACACCACCCCCTCCGCCATACACTCACACAGAGACACACAAACAACAGGATTGAGTCTATGCTAATCACTTCTTGTGGCTACTAAACAATAACAATAAACTGCTAATACTTCTTTAAACCTTCTGTAAAAATGATCTGTATGAAAAGTGTTGAAAAGAAGAGATAAAATAAATCCTCAAGGCAGTGAACACACTCACCATGCACTGACATACGAAAGCAGCCACACAAACACAGCACAGAGGAGCGTGTGCAGATGCTTTGAAAGAATAAGCTTGAAAACCAGTTTGAAGAAATAGCAGCAGATAGAGCTGCATGTCATAGTCATGTAATTTATTTTCTTCTTGTCTGGCTTTATTGACTGCATGCCGATCATGTGGCATGGCAGTGACTTTTCACTCTTCAGTCGGAAATACACTGTACATAACACAGCTCCCACTCTCCCTCACTAATGCCTACCCCAAGCCGTGACAACTGATGCTTGGAAATTGTGTGGAAGAGTACACCTCTCTATTTCTCTCCAATGCTCTTCCTGCTGACATGTAGTGACACCGGACACCCCACAGAGTTTAGCCAGCTACCCCTCCACCACCCCCCCCCTCCCTCTCTCTCACTCCCTCCAGCCATGTACTGTTTGGGGCTGTGGCCAGAGAGGCAAGCTGCACTGTTCACTCAGAGCAAAACCAGTTGACTGTGTCGTAACTTTTGACAAAGCAAGACAACTGAAGGGTTCACAGATTAGGCAACCGACTCACTGGTCAAGGCTGAGGGGAAACAAGAGTATCTTGTCAATGAAAGAGGTTACACACAGACGCACGATGCTGAGAACTGTGGCCGTTTTTCACTCTCTTTCGCTCAGGACCTTCATCGACTGTACATGTGGTTTCTGTTGTTTACGTCCAACAGACAAGAATAAAGAGCACAGTGCAGTTTCATGTTGGCATCTTCGCATGTACTCCACTCCTGACCAAAACTACCCCTCCTCCCCCCTCTCCTGATGGGTACACGTGCACTCAAGTTATCAGTGACTGTCATCACGCCATTGCGGCTGTGATCTTTGTACCAAGAGCCGGACTGCTCTGTTATCGACTTTGTTGTGGTGAACATTTGACGAAGGTCTGTCCGTACATTGGAGGTATGAGGTTGGGACCGAAAATGAGTGTCCGCGTCCACGTTTTGCAGGTGTCCGTTTAAGGGGGGGCAAATATAGAAGGAAAACACTCCGTGCCGAGCAAATGTGTCCATACATGTCAGGTGTCCGCTCACGCCGGGGGCCGTACATTGCAGGGACTGCTGTATTTGGGGAGTTCAGAGAAGTAACTGTACTGTGTACCATTCTACAAACATAATTGAACGAGTTGTTTCTTTCTCTCATACGAGACAAATAATGAAACGTTACCCTTTGCATTGTACTTTGACGTAGCGACATTCGTATTCCTGCTCCACCTTCTTGCTGTCGTAGAACCTCCTGGTGTTGGTCAGATCTATCAGTAAGCCCATCTTCACCTGAAATAAACATGAAAGTTGAAACCTTTTTTTTATTAAGCCTCTCAGTGTTAGTAGTTTGTTGTTTTCTGTGTTGTTGTCCCAAGGACAGATTGTAAGAAAAGGCCCAGCCTTAAATCTTTGTTCTTGTAAAATAAAGTTCAATCTCAGATCTATCAGTAAGCCAATCTTCACCTGAAATAAACATGAAACCTCTTTTTATTACGCAAACATTGAGAACATCCTTTCTTACAGACAGAGTGATTCCTGCTGTTTTTCCAGAGAAGAGCAAGTTCAAAGACACCTGTTCTTACTCCAAATTTACCTTTACGGTCAGAAGATATGAAGAAGGGACTAAGTCAGTAAGTGTCGTGAATAGGGGTTGGGACTGGTAGAAAAGACAATGTCTTAAATTTATACAAACAGTAAGCAAGACTGAGTCAATGAAACTACACACACACACACACACACACACACGCACACACACACACACACATACACACACAGTGACACACACAGTGACACACACACACACACACACAGACCTTGTATGTTTTCAAAGACTGAAACAGCATGTCCAAGCTGAAGCGACTCTCCTCTGGTACCTGGTCGTCATAGCGACTGTCCAGCGGTGTTTTGAAAGCAATAAATTTGTCTGCAAACAAGAATAAAAATTAATTGCTTTGAAAACATTTCACTTCTGTTACTAGTGTCAGTAGTAATTCTAACTAGTTTGCTCAACTAAAGTCAAACCTGTCTATAATGACCAATGTCGGTCAGCCTCTTACGAACCTGTCTATAACAATCACCTACGAGACTGACCAACATTTGTTATTATAAATCGGTGGTCGCTATGGAAAGGTTGTTGTGGGCAGATGATTGTTACGGAGAGGTGTTCATCAGGTCAGGTCAGACTGTAGAGTTTGTGTCATTTTCAGTAACACAACTTCACAAGTTACTGAAAAATGTACAGGAAAATAAGAGAAATAAACAGAAAAAATAAATTTTATAGGACTTCAGGGGTAAAGGAAAACAAAAACAAGAACATTTTTTGAACTGATTTTGATAATTGAAAGTCCAACTAAAAATCATTAAAGATGAAAGTCTGTTTGACAATATGAACAAAGAACTTAAGAAGCCCCAAAAACTGAATAAACTCAAATTATTGTGGAACAATTTCTGAAAGTATGACTCTCCCTCCCTGTCCCACCTTCGGTCATAATGCTTAAGTTTCAACGAGTACAACCAGGCGTGATTTTAATGGTTCATGAAATGATGTTTAAAACCACCCAACAAAAAATAATGATGCTGATAGCAATAACACTTACAAGTGTAATGTTTGCATACATGTGTGTGTGTAGAGCAACAGCAATTCCATAAAAAAATTACCAAACATATCTTCATGAAAGTTTACATGCCTTGTTCCCTCTTTTTCTTGTTAGCGTTTTTCCCTTTCATTCCAGATGTGGACAAATCAGTACGAATCAATTTACAACCAGTGGTCTATCTTTTGACTGACTTCACAAAAAGTTACAATACCAAAACTCAAACATTAATTTATGAAAACAAAAATGTATACCTTGTAAAAGGGCGCTCTTGCGAGGACAGTGGAGCCACCTGGGGGGAATCTGCATAGGGTTGTAATTCTTACTCATCCTGATCACCAGCAATGATCACAACCAGTGGGTAACTGTAAATTTACATATAGTCAAGAATCATAAATTAACTTGATGACCTATTAGTATTACTAATACTATTGTATTTCTATAGTATTAGTCTAGGGATCTTTAAGTTTAATGAAATAAGTATGACTGTATCAATGCTATCACTATCACTGTATCAGTGTATCTTATTTTAAATGAAGGCTGTGAGTTTACACAGATCAGAAGTAAGCCAAAGTTCTGTCCCAAAAAGTTCTTAGAAATGCTTTACAGTACAGCAGTGATCACATACAATAAATGACCAATTACTGAATAGACCCTATCGGTATTCCAAGCTCTCGTAATCTCTCGCAAGCTTCAGAGCATAGCAAAGCATGCGGTACAGCGATCTCGTGCGAGCTGCACAAGCGAAGGTTCGAAGTTCTCGCGATGTTCAAAGCATAACAAAGAGCGTGTCTCGCGAGAGCTGCTCAGATACCGAAAAGGTCTATTAGAGTCCGTCTTCAAAGTTGAATCAATGAATGCACAACTATTGGTGAATATTGTTGCAATTTCTTGCTCTAAACAGCTTGTGCAGTATTTGAAGCATAAACACTGCGTCCATGTCTTTAATCGATAGCATCTGAAGCTGAACAAGTAGAAGATAGATCACATATGTTGACACTAATTTAAATTAGTGTGACCACTTGATGTACGAATCTGAACAACTTCGGAATCTAACTCAGTAACTGTCCGAACAAAAATCACCTTGATATTGAAACTTAAACATAGAATGTGTATCGTTCCTTGTTGGCAGTGGATGTTTTATTCAAATGGAATGTGTCCTTTGTGAAGACAGGACAAAACTAGGGGGATAAAAACATTAAATTTGAGGCATAGACGCAGTTTGTGGGGGACGAGTTCGTTCTCTGTTGGAACTCTAAATTTTGCAGATGTGCGCGATGGACGCTTGGAAACAAGCATGAATGAGCTAAACTGTATCATGTGTGTCGTTATTTATTCAAGAAACCCACCGATTGGGAGGTTAAAGTTGACAAAATGTGTATAGGTTCAACCGCCAAGCACAGTGTCTACCCGCTGGGGGAAATCCAATGAACCTATTCTTCCGGAAGTGATGGGAGAGTTATCTTTCCTGAAGCGTCAATTTACACAAAACTATTGCAATACATCAGATATTTTAAGATGAGATAAGATAAGATAAGAAAATTGTAATGTCCATTTTCACTGTTTTACATAAACATGGAACATTTTCTTTTGGCACCACATCGCATTTGTTGTTGTCAGTCTTTGGTGACTAGTCACTAAAATTAATAGCAATTACTGATTTTATTTAACGTGCGGAAGTCAGAACTGTCGGGCAATTCGCTCCCCTAATCGTGACCTTTTCAAACATGCACGGAGACACAGACACAAAGTTTCTGGTAGACTGATAAAGGGTACCTAACCCGGTGTAGCGATGTGAGATTGGCCCTTCTGTCACCTTCCCGGCCCCCTCGGCCTCGTTGATCTTGTATAAACCAGGGCCGGACCAAATGAGTTGTAAGGGGGGGGTTCCTCCTTTTTTTGGGGGGAAAATCAGCGAAGTGGCGAAGCCACAAGCGCGCGCCTGCTGAACTAGGGGGGTCCGGGGGCATGCTCCCCCGGAAATTTGTTGAAAAACGGTTAAAATCTGTGCAATCTGGTGCATTCTGGGCCTTGTTTTGAGGGTTAAGAGCAGCATTGTGGGGGGGGGGGGGGGGGGTACCTTTTTCTCATCGGATTTCACATTGAATAAAATTTGTTAGACACACACAAAATTTATTTAAAAAAAACAAAAACAAAAAAACCTCAAAGCAAGGTACATGCTTTTTCCAGGGGGCGGGGTTCCGGAACCCCTGGAACCCCCCCCCCCCTGGGTCCGGCCCTGTAAACTCAACACTAAACAAAAAAACATCCTTCGATATTACTGACTTACGACTGAGCGAGCGACCTTGGGTACTTTACATTCATGGGGTCAAATTTGTCCGACCATTTTTTTTAATTTAAACTTAGAAATGTGATTCATCCTACAATGTTTCCCTTCTCATTCAAGGAACGTAACCGCTCGGTACACCGTCGCCGGTTTTCGAATCTATTAAATTTCACCACCAATTTTCTAAAAATGCAAGAAACTGACATGCTTTTCGTCCTTAAATAAGTTCACTTCTGTAATTTGACCAGGAAACAACTTGGTCTCGAGTATATATCGAGGGGGTAAGGTGACAGAGGGGCCAATCTCATTTGGAGCGAGTTTTAGCGTCAACTAAGGTGACTCGAGTCGAACAGGAGGTCGCAAAAACTCGGTCCGGTACGACTGGAGTGACGTCACCGGTTAACCAACTTTCAACCTTGCTTCCTGCGTAGGGTCTCTCCAGTTCCAAGATGGCTGCCAAGGCGAGGTGAGAAACTTCTGCAAATATTTTTTGACAAAGTTACGGATTGTGAGAAGACATTTGTTGTAAATCACTTAGCCTTTCAAAAATTAAGGATACTGGGTTGGATACTGTCTTGGTTTTAATGCATTTTATTTTAGCAGTGATGTTTATTTTGGGAAGAAATGAGGTCAACAGGAGTTTGGGTGCGATTTCGGCTCAAATGTACTTTAGCGCCCTGAGCTTTTACCCGGCTGTTTTGCGCTCGATTTTCACGCTCACTTCTTCATTGACGTTCGAATCGATAGTTCGATGTTTTGGCATTACATTCACATCAACAATAAAACAGTACTGCTTGTTCATCATCGTCGTCCATCAACTCTCCACAACAGTAAATCCGTAACGCGCTTGTCGCCATCTTGTTGCAAGGGACGCGACTGGACACAACCCAACAGCGTTTCCGCGAAGAAAAAAACCAGACATGCGCAGTGACCCTACCGTAGCTCAACCCTGTTCCTCGCGAAAACTCGCTCATCATTACACCGGCTCCTCAGTAATATGGACCACTTCCGGTTCTGACAAACTTTGTCAGTGACAGTGCTAGAGCGTTCAAAACAATTTCATTTACCACATTTAGTACCCTCTCAGGATAGCTTGCACGTGTAAAAACAGTTGCGGGCACACAAACATCAATTTGATCAAAACCATCAGGCTTTTTCACTTTTACTATAGGCCCTACTCAGTTCTGGCAGCGTTCACTCATAATGCCTAGTTTCTGCCAACAGACACAGCTGTTTAGCAGTCTGGTCCCGTCTTTCTTGCACGCACAAACAAGAAATACAAGCAAAATCTGAAAGCCACGGTATGTGTGTGTACCCTAGTATATACACTACTCACAAAAAGTTAAGGATCACTATGAGAAAACAGGTGCTCAATAAAATCAGTTCGCTACTGTTATTTATTTCTCAGTCAAAATAAATTGTTATGAATTCTTGTTCAGCTGTAAGTGGGCGATGTTGTGTTAGTGGGAAAATTGCACTGGATTCTCTACTACTGAGCTTGGTAGCAAAAGAAAAAGCGGAAACTTGCGAAAAAGGACCTTGTTTTGGACCGTTCAGCCCGAACGCATTGCACAAGCCACATGGAAAAACCATTATGCACCTGCAAGAACTGCTGTTTATGTGTGAGATGCTGTCACTTGCTTGGCTTTTTGAAAAGACATACCACCAGTATTAGGCATTATCTGACAATGCCTCCACGACGAAAATTTAACGAGTTTGAGAGGGGACGAGCTGTTGCATGGTTCCAAGATGGTGTCCCCAAGCGAGAAGTGGCCAGGCGACTTCACGTGTCCATCTCGGTCATTGTCAGACTGATTCAACGTTTCACAGCCACTGGGAGGGTCCAGGAAAGACGCAGACCTGGGCGACCAAAGAAGACAACTCCACGTGAAGATCGTCTCATTGAACGACTAGCCTTGCAAACAAGAACAGCCTCTTCCAGCATTATTCGAAGGCAGCTGAGGGTGGCTACTAACACCAACATCAGCCAGCAGACCGTACGGAATCGCCTTCGAGGGTTTAACCTCCGTTCTCGTCGCCCAGCTTGGCGGCCACGCTTAACTCCAGCCCATAGGGCAGCACGCCGCGCCTTCTGCAGACGTCACGTGAGGTGGGCATGTCAGCAATGGTCCCAGGTCCTGTTCAGCGATGAATCACGCTTCACCCTGAACCACAACGACGACCGAATGAGGGTCTGGAGGCGCCAAGGGGAACGCTACATTGACGCCACTGTCCAAGAAAAGGTGGCCTTTGGTGGAGGTTCTGTAATGGTCTGGGGGGCCTTCCGCCTTCACCACAGGGTAACCTGACTGGCCTCCGATACCGGGATGAGATCCTTCGACCGCTGGCTGTGCCTGCACTGCAGCAGATGGGACCGCAGGCTGTCTACCAGGATGACAACGCTCGCCCCCACAGGGCAAGGGTGGTCAACGACTTCCTGCAGCAGTCTGGAGTCAACAGAATGGAGTGGCCAGCATGCAGTCCCGATCTCAACCCGATTGAGAACCTCTGGGATGAGTTGGATCGCAAAGTGAGGAGCAACCACCCCCCTCCCAGGGATGTCCAGCACCTCTACCGGATGCTGCAGGCTGAGTGGCAGGCGCTTCCACAGAGGATCTTCACCACCCTGGTCAACTCTATGAGGACTCGCTGCGTCGAGTGCCAGAACAGCCAGGGCGGTTACACGCATTACTGAACTTTTGGGAGCATCTGAATGCCATGTCTTGTGATTTCAACGACTTTGTGAAATTAAATTTCGATACGTACACACTTTGATAAAAAGTACAGACCAAACGATTGCTCTAAATTGAAGGAAATGTTGTATCCTTATCACTAAAGCATTGAATTAAACGTTTGCCAAATACCAACGCATTGGCTTTCTTATTTGGAAAGTTATGAATTTGTGTGCAAGTGATCCTTAACTTTTTGTGAGTAGCTTATATGGATCACTTTTAACAAATAGAGGAAAAGAAAACAGACTGGTTTCAGTCTTGCATTACATGATAAGCTTGCTGAACTCATAATAACTCATAATTAACTAGCCCGGGATCAAGCTGTCAAAAAGAAAAACATATCTGTCTTCTATACGTGACTGAAAGTTGATAATTTGCATTTATTTGTTCTCTGAATTTAATGTTTTCTTTAGTTTTATGTTGTGCTTCAAATAATCTTCGCGAAATAAATCAATCTGATGCATATCAGAATCAGTGTAACACGTACACTGAGTTGTATCATGTTATTTTGGAGTACAATGGGCTTTTGCACTTATTGGGCACAGAGAGGCAAACAGAAAGTGCAGCGGACAGATGAATATTTTACTTCAGTAACCGCAACGTCGACGAGGTAAAGAAACGAAAAGGAAAAAGAAAAACAAGTTTAAATCATTATTAATGTTGTAAGATTCACTGGAAGATTTTTTTAAAGGATTTTGTTCTGTCACCAACTTCTGAGGAGCCTCAGGAAATACAATCCGCCTGCCCCCGTTCCTGTTCACGGGGTGCTGTTTGAATGCAAATTTATGAGAAAGGGTAGTTTTTCGGGAAACGTGGTGGGATCATGTATTACTGAGTGTGTGTCAGTGTGTGTGTGTGTCAGTGTGTGTGTGTGTGGTATGTGTGTGTGTGCGTGCGTACTTGTGTGTATGTGTGTGTGTGTGTGTATGACTTATGTTTGTGTGTGTGTAGCCTATGTGTGTGCGTTTCGTGCATGTCCTGTTTTCTGAGCCGGAACGCATAGACTTTCCAAAAGTTTTTCGTGGGAAAGGATAGGTTTCATGTAACCTCTCCCCTGTTTTTAGAAATCTTTTTTGTGAGACATTTGTTTATTTCTCACTGTTTGCCTTTGTGCAGCCTGTCGAAAGGTGCACGACTTAAGTTCAAGCTGAGTTCACGGACGGAATGATTAATAATTATTCCTCGTCTCGCTTATACTCCTGTCACACTAGGGCTGCGTCCTCACGGCGTTCCCGCGGCGTCCAAGAAAAATGAAGAACGCCGAGATACGCGCAGTAGGGTCTCCTACAGCGCCTGTGTAACACAAGAAAATTACTCCCATGAGATTTTTACTCCGGAGTAAAAATTTCGTACGAAAAATGTTACTCCCTTTACGAAAAAAGCACTGCCCCATTACACGAGAAAGTTACTCCCCACGACAGATGAGTTCCGAGTTAACATTTCGTACACACATGTTACTCCCCTGACGAATAAAAAACGAATAAATTACTTCACCCTAACACGAGCAAATTAACTTCCCATGCCAGGTGTACGAAATGTATACTCCCTTGTCCCCTGTTAGTCTTGGTAGTGGAAGGGGTGGAGGGAGGGTAGCGCGACATTCGTTCGCGCGATATCACATATTGGCATTATCCCTTTGCCCGTATCCCATTTTCGCCTACGAGATTTTTACTGGAAGTAAAAAAAATGGGGAGTAAAAATTTCGTGGAGGGAGTCATTTGTTTGTGCCTTGGGGAGTTCTTTTCTCGTACGAAAAATTTACTCGTACGAAATTTTTACTCTGGAGTAAATTTTTCGTGGAGTAAAAATGTTGTGTTACACCGGAGCAACGCGGTGGCATCTCCGTTTGACGCAGTGGAGTCGCCAAGAACGCCATGCAACGGCGCTCACTTTTGACGAGGAATAAACATGGCTCTGAGGTCGATGTTAAGGCACGGGAGCCAATTTGGTTTTATCTGACAGCAAATGCATATACCGTAAAGGTAGTCTTTGAAACAACTTTTCTTGTTACACAAAAGTGGCAGCAGCTATACGCAATTTTAAGGCAAAGTAGCCCAGTTTTGTTTAAAAATGCACTTCAGAAAAAACACTTTGTTGCAATAATCGGTAATATCAGCTTAACCGCAGGCAGCAGAGTAAATATTTTTGACTGAACTATCAAGTAATTGTGAGGTGTTAAACAGCAAGCAAAAAGATTGTTTACATGCAACACATAGTGGCACCAGGAGGCCTTGCATTTCAGAAATTGTGTTACGTCACGTCATTTTCATTTTTCTGGATAATGTCAAATCTCATAAAAGACGTTTTGTAAGCCACAAGCTAATGAAATACATATCAGAGGGAAGTGCATTCATTTGGGCTTTTAGTTGCAAGTACATCTGATGAGATAGCTTATAAACACTAAGTGTGAGAGTTCTTTTAGGAAGCACACCCCCTAATTTTGTAAGTCAAAGTTATGTTATGAAAGCCTTTTGAGAGGCACTATCACAGGTAAGGGTGGAGTGTAATGAACTTAACATGCACGTTAATACATAGTCAAATGCCTGCTCTAAGCGTGGGTGAAAAATATATAAAGATACCTGTGAAGAAATGTATGCGCGAGACGATAACTGTGTGCTGAGTCTCATTTAGTGAAACAACGCCTTTAATTGCTTTTCCTTAAATTTTCAGGCAGTGTTGGTTTTCATAAGAGTTGCATTTGAACCTCCAAAATGCCCGTCAATATAAAGTAAGAAGATAGAATGTAACTGTGATTGACAATGTGCGCCATATTGATTGAACATTCACTAAACAAAATCGGGTGCATACCGTTTTGGGCGGTTTTACGTTTCACTGAAGAAAAAACGGAATTTAGTGTGTTATACAAAACTCTGTAGTTAACATGATTTACATAGAATAAAGAAGTGCAATTTATGCCATGTAGTTACTGAATGTAGGTTGAGCTTGCGGAATATTGTTTGAATATTGCACCTGCAATGATGAGGTCACACGTGACGTCCGAAGCTACAAGTAAGCGAGGTGTAAAGTATAGAATGAGCACTGTATACTAGTCGGCTCTCAGCCCGATTTTAATGCACAGTCGGTACTCCACCTGGCCGCAACCATCGTGCCGCCGTCTATACAGCATTGTATTTTTGGGACACACAGGAGTCATTGTTTGAAATAACTATTTTTGTCAGGGTATAAATAAGGTGTGTAGACACCCGCTTTGCTACACATCTCAACAGGATAACAGTAGAGCTAGACTGAGCCAAGTGACTTACGCAAGTTTCCCTGCCAAAGTCTGGAGATACCTGTCTTCTAGTCCTCAGTATTTGCCACTACACTCTTTATCAAGTGAGTGCAAAATATTTTTATTTTCCACTCTTGTTTATCGCACTCACTCACGCACGCACGCGCGCACACCCACACACACACACACACACACACACACACACACGCATGCAAACACACACACGCAAACACACACACGCACGCGCACACACACACGCACACACACACACACAAACACATATAAACACACGCACACACGCACACACACACACACACACACACACACACTAACAGACACACACACACACACACACACGTTTTGTAACATAGGGACTTTTCATGATTTATTACCTTTAAGAAAGCCACGAAAGGTTTGGAGAAAAAAGTGTTAATTGTAAACAAAAGGGTGGACTGCATCCATCAACCACACTGTGGTCGTAGCTTCGAGGTTGTTTGTTACACAGAGGGATCGTTCACGGAGTTTACAGGGGATCACCCCCTCCCTCGTTGAGACCGTACGTTTTCAAAGTTTATGTTCACAACCTCTGTAAATGTACCTCCATTTTAAAACACCCTTTTTTTGAAGGCCAGGGCCAATATTCTTAACACATCTGTACATTTGTGTCCGACAAAGTCGAAATGTCAGGTAACTACCGCCCGGTAATTGTTTATACCGCCCGATAATTCTTTATTTTCCCCCGGTATTCATCTCAGTCCGTATTCTTGACAAGTCTGTTACTCATATACCGAGCTGTAAAATCTCTTCTGTTCCTTAAGTCCGCTAAGTGGAATTTATGAAACCCCGGTAAGGGCTTAGCAGAGTGTTACCGACTGGTAAAGTTACAGGACCGATACTCCTCCTGTAAAGTCAGTACCTGTCAGGTAACTCCACCATTTTGTGTCATTTTTTCATACGTCATTTAAACAGCCACTTCTGAATTCATATTATCAAAATGTTGTTCGTAAGTGTATGTCCCTCATGGTCAAACAGTTGTATCATTTAAGCAATAATGCGTTGAGTACAAATATCAGATATTGCACACAAAAGATTTCAACTGATGCTCGATCATACCGGCTTTGTGGCAAAAGCATGCTAGTGTCTTGTTTAGTCGGTCGGGGGGTCTGCTTTGCCCCACAGAAGCCGAGGACAAGAAAAATGTTCATTCAAAATGAACAGCGTCGATGCAATGTCCACCAAAGATTTATTTTGGGAAGTGTTAAAGGTTAGGGTCAAAAGTTAATGAATTGCATGTTGTGCTGGATATATAAATTGTTTATTTCAGTCAATGCTTGATTCATAAGTACATTTTTCAGCATGGTGCATCTACAGGAGGGTGCTCCAACAATGATGCATAGTGCCAACATTTAGCGCAAACTTTTCACAACAGTGCATTATTACCACAAAGCGCATACAGCGATTATATAGTAGCAAGTTGCACTAAACATTTGAACAAAATGCATTTTGTTCAAATGTTAACAGCACAGCACCAAGTTTTGCATAAGTGCACAACAGCACTGACCATTTCACAAAAGTGCATTACAGCTGTGACAATTTTACAAAAGTGCATTGACCATTTCAGGCAGATGGCTAACATGCAGATTTCGCTTTTGTCTGTCTTTCTTTGAAAAGTAGGCATGTTCAAGATCGATGAAGTCATGAGCAATTGGGTTAGATGACAGAAAAGATTCAAAAACGTCAGATTCAGTTAGATGACAGAAAAGATTCAAAAACGTCAGATTCAGTGTTTTGGGCACTGTTGAACAGGAACATTCTCTCCTGTTCAACAAATGTGGGTTCAATTCAAAAGCAACATTGTCACAGATAGGCTAGTGTTACATTTCTGTAAAGTTTCAAAAACATCTTCCATGTTTTGGTTACTGTTGAACAGAGGCATATTTTCCTGTTCAAAAAAGTCTGACACAAATTGTCGTAGTTGTGGGTTAAGGTTCGATCTATACTGTCCTTCAAACGAGTCGTAGAACCGTCATTGTCACAGATAGTGTTACATTTCTGTTTTACATTCAAACGAGTCGTAGAAGTAGTAGTACATTTGCGTTTGGTTGTTTTTTCTTTTAGATTCCTGTCACTCATACTAGCAGTATTGATTGAGGTACATAAATCTGTTGATGTACAGGGATGACTTGTTTGTAATGAATCCTTGTTTCCTCCACATTGAGTTTGCATTGCAGTTGGACAGAAATGAACAGGTGTTAATTGATAAACACATTGATAATGGCTTTTGAGAAAATCAATCAATTCTGCAAAGGAATTAACTTGATGACATCAAAACTGCAGCGCCATTTGAAGAATGGTTACCATTTCTGTTTCTTTGATGGGAATCAAACAAATAAAAACATTGACTATCCAAGTTACCATGAATGGCAATAGTTGACTCCTGAAAAGTAGCAAGGATATAATTTGAGACGATAAACGCCTGATGCAATCCCTCCTCAAGGTCAGTCAACTCAAAACCTTCATCATTCGCAACATCAGTAGGCAACACAGCGGGATTCGTATGTCCAGAAATCATGTCGAAAAAATATTACATTTCAAAAGCATGTCCAACCACAGTTGTTGGCAAGTGTTCGTGTCCGAAGTAGCCTTCAGTGTGTGTATATGTATTCATGTGACAGAGAACGTGACCTCATTGTTCAATCCTCTCTCTCTCTTCTTTCTCATTCGAACGCACACACGCAAGAACGTAGCCTACGCACGCATGCACGCGCACACACACACACACACACACACACACACACACACACACCCCGCTGACGCACACGGCAAACCACGCACACACACACTGACTGTCGGCAAGCATCTCTTTTTGTTTTCTTTACCTTTGTTTATTGTGTTTTCGATATTTGTGTTTATTTTTTGCTTGACTTATCTGTTTTATTTTAATGTTTGCTATCCACATCGTGTGATAAATGTTTCTTCTCAGTCTCCGAGTCAGTTTAGTTTCTGCACGCCGCTTTGGTACTCCTTGTTTTTCTTTCTGGTGTTTTGTGCGCGACTGATTTGCGGATTTATTTTTATTCCTTTCATATGCAGTTGAAGTGTTGTGGGTGTTATTGTCTGTATATGCTATGTTGCGTCTGTGTATGCCTACAAGAATTTTGGGTGTAATGTGCCTGTGGTCTGCTCGCAGTCGAGCACAGAAAACATGGCGGCGCCCTGCAGGCAAATTCGTGGAAAGTCTTCCCGACCGCAGATACCAGCGTCGTCCGCGACGCTGGAATAACTTATTAGGAGGTGCATTGTCGGCCACTGCTGGAAGATAACAAGGTTAATCACTAGTAGTGGGGCTCCTATGTTGCAAAATCATTCAAATCATGCAACAAACACCAAATTAAGCAAATATGAAGAGTTTTATGTGCTTAACAAAACCTCATACAGAGCCATCGCGAAAAATAAAAAATGGGTAGTTTTTAAACAATTTTTCAAAATGGCCGCCAGTGTAAACGGTTGGGTATGTTAGGCATATTTCACTTCATGTGATTAACAGCAAATTTGGCGTAAATGGACATTTGCTTTTGCTTAACAAAACCTGATACAGAGCCACCGTGAAAAAATTAAGAAATCAGTAGTTTTTTTACAATTTTCAAAATGGCCGCCAATAAAAGGGTATTTAGGCATTTTTGATGCTACAAGACATTCTCTTGCAATAGAAACTAACACAAACACATTTTTAAACAAAACAATACATGTATTGTTGGTGCAGAGAATGATTGGACGGTGTGGGTGGCAGGGTTGAAGAATTTGTGGATTACCTAAACTGTGCAAAAATAAATATATTGCACCAATTTTCATACCAAAACGAAAACATTCATTCCTGTGCTGTTATATTCAATGTATGCTATTGAGGGCACTCAACTTGGCTAACTGGAACACTTTTAAGATAAAAGGTGGCCTTTACATGGGTTATTTGACCGCCGCCCAAATAAGGGTACCCCCAAAATAAAACTGATAAAAATGTAATGTATCAACTCAAAAGTCGACTAAAATTCATAATCGCTGTATTTCGAAAACGTTGTTTGTTCTCATGTGTTTACACAACTAGCACATTCCGGCAAGTGTCTATACTCAAAAGAACTTTGGCAGTACTTGAAACAACCATCTGTCATATATACATGCGAAGTCAAAAATATGTGGGATGTAAGTCAACAAACCTGTGGCAGTTTTTAAAATATTATTTTGTGAAGATTTGAAAGTGTACTCAAACGGTTGAACTACGCCTCGTGCGTAGACACACATTCCTGAAAGTTTCAACGCAACCCACTTGGTCATTGCTAAAATACATGGATTTTAGTTGACTTGGGTATCCCTCAAATTTGACACATAAACATCTCATCCGTGAGATCGACACATACATCAGTAGGTACAATGGCACAACACTAGAAATATGCAAGATGGCGAAATAAAACAACCTGTTCTGGATGGATAATCAAGTTGACTTTCTCTTCGTATACAACAGTGACCCAGTTGTGCCTCAGGAATTGTCGTCGGCTTTTTAAAGGGTACCCGAAGTTTTTGTCACATCTCTTTGTCACGTCAAGGGTATCCTTATTTTGACGGCGTAAATGATGATGTTAAAAAAAAATGTGCCAGATAGCGAAGATGCGAGCCTTTAATGGCATAGACAGTTTGAATAAAATGACACAGGAATAAAAGTTTGAGTTGGGGTATGAAAATGGGTGCAATAATATTTTTGCACAGTTTAGATGCTGACAGTTTTCACAGGCATGCAAGCACATTTGCAGAGAGCTGTGCTCTGCAGTCCTTCTTAGCAGCATTTGCAGCGTTTTGTTGTACAGCTCTTCTTGCAGGCACACCTCATGAGTTCTCGGCACACGCTGGATACCTCTTGAAAGCTCGTCCAGAATGACTCCCACTTTCCAGCCTTGAACTGCCAGCCCACAGAGTTTGGAAGTCTAATAGGTAGATGGCTCTTCTCAATCTCATGTCCTGCAGCAGCACCTCACTTGTAAGGGGATTATGGTCAATTTGGCAGCTCTTTTTACTGAAGAGGTACCGTCTAGCACTGTTTACACCCAGTACGTTGCTGGTTTTGTCCTACAAATGTACACCAAAAAGCTCTTGTGCTGCCCTGTCAGTGGTACTCAGCTTACAAAGAGGAGCAGACAACCTGAAGAAAGTTTGAGTGACGTCTTCAAATGCTTGCCATACTTCCCAAGCCTTCTGATTCCCCAATACCATTGAAGAACGACATAGTGTCACAGCCTGTAAGGCTATGCAAAATGGGCAGACAGGGTGACTTCTCTTGGCCAATGGCTTTGGCAATGTGGCGATACACTTCACGAGCAGAAAAAAACGCAACACAGCTGGAATGAGAAGCAGACTGTCTGGCCTCCTCTACATCCATGGTGCAGGAAATCAGCCTGTGGTACCCTTCACACAAAAGATGAAAAGTGACATTTTTATTTGAATGTATTTGAATAATGTTTACTATCTCAGAGAGTCGGTCAAAGCCGGGTTAGCAAGTCTTCACACAACAGACCAAAATGAAAGAAAATTATATTTCATGAATTCGTATAATTCTTACTGTTTCAGGTTAAAAAAACAAACAAACACAGTTTCCAGTGACCCAACTGATTCTGGAATCTTTCTGACCGCTACATTTATTCGCTTCAAACAGTCGCTAACAGAATGTTGACCATAGTGAGGGTTCGTACGTTAAACCCATCAAATTAACAGAGGTCGCTTACAAATGATGTGCAAACATGTTCCAATTAATACAAATAAAAAAATCTTACTGTTAAGATGTATTAGGTAACAAACCTTGATACAGTAGTACTAGTGAAATCGGCTCCCTTCTGTGGCACCGGAATAAATGCAGAACGCTTGTTCCCAGGAACCGGCATGTGGTGTAACTCTTGTATATATCCTGTAAAAATAAAATTCACACCAATGCACGGTCAACTTAAAATAAGCAAAAGGATGAGAAACAAGCAACAAACCAAAATTGTAAAACTCAAAGAGCGGTACCTCTTCATTTTTCAAAACCACTTATCTCATTTGATTAGCATGCACTGTATGCTTTTGTCTGTTACCTACCGTCTTTGAAAGTTTGATCACAACACTGTAAAGACATGGGGAGTGGAGTGTTTTTATCTCCAGCTGGTCATCCTACTATCTGGCCTACCCTCACTCAGTTTTTGACTCTACCCCTCCCCACCTTATGGAAGTCCTTAACGTAGGCAGGACTAAGCATTTATCATACCATGAACAATCTCTTTCTCCTCGCCTTTTATTCAAAGTTCGTTTAATCTGTTTAAAATCACCAGCGTGGCGATCATGATTTCCTTACTTGTAATCAACAGATAGATCTAGATCTATCAGCATCACAATCCAGCTTGATGAGCTATTGCAAGATTACTCTGCATTTCAGCGCTTCACCCGATGAATAACAGACCCCAGGGGAGAATTAAACAGTAAAATGATGTGACATTGGTGAATGGATGCGTATTCTTGAAAACTTACCTTCAGAAACGTTGTTTTCGCTCAAATCAAAACACGCAATGTTGCGGAGGCCGCCATCTTGAATTTTCATGCTGCGGATATATAAAATTCTAAAAACGATCAAATTAAATACCAGAACACAAAAATACTCATAAGAGTATTTATGTCATGCATGTGTTATCAGCAGACAACTTCTGGTGCATGGTAAACCATTGAATTTTACATTTGCTGAGTTGGGATTATTTACTGCTGAGCGCTTTTGGTACGAATTTCGTCTGCTGTAAATGCAGCCTTTTATTCCCTGTCAAAGACCAAAAAAACCGATTTCTGAAGTGGCTCTGTATCTGAAATCCCTTAAATAATTATAAGGAACAATACCACAAAGTATGATGTTTGTTGCAAGATGTGAATGATTTATGAGTGCGTCTGCAACATACGAGCCCCACTATAGTGGAAATCTATTCCTATTATATACGTGTATATATCTTTGAGATGGCAATTTGACACTGTCACAGATTATTTGTTTTTGCTTTGTTTTGATGTGTGTGTCCGGAACCCCTGTCACCGTAAACGTACGATAGAATCTTCGACAAGCGGAATTCTCCCCCTTTTTACATTTAGTCAAGTTTTGACTAAATGTTTTAACATAGAGGGGGAATCGAGACGAGGGTCGTGGTGTACGTGTGTGTGTGTGTGTCTGTGTGTCTGTGTGTGCGTGTGTGTGTGTGTGTAGAGCGATTCAGACCAAACTACCGGACCGATCTTTATGAAATTTTACATGAGAGTTCCTGGGAATGATATCCCCGGACGTTGTTTTCTTTTTTTCGATAAATACCTTTGATGACGTCATATCCGGCTTTTTGTAAAAGTTGAGGCGGCACTGTCACACCCTAATTTTTCAATCAAATTGATTGAAATTTTGGCCAAGCAATCTTCGACAAAGGCCGGACTTTGGTATTGCATTTCAGCTTGGTGGCTTAAAAATTAATTAATGACTTTGGTCATTAAAAATCTGAAAATTGTAAAAAAACTTAATTTTGTTATAAAACGATCCAAATTTATTTTCATCTTATTCTTCATCATTTTCTGATTCCAAAAACATAGAAATATGTATTATTTGGATTAAAAACAAGCTCTGAAAATCAAAAATATAAAAATTATTATCAAAATTAAATTTTCTCAAAAACACTTTCATCTTATTCCTTGTCGGTTCCTGATTCCAAAAACATATAGATATGATATGTTTGGATTAAAAACACGCTCAGAAAGTTCAAACGAAGAGAGGTACAGAAAAGCGTGCTATCCTTCTCAGCGCAACTACTACCCCGCTCTTCTTGTCAATTTCACTGCCTTTGCCACGAGCGGTGGACTGAGGATGCTACGGTCTTGCTGAAAAATTGCATTGGCAATGCCATTGCGTTCAGTTTCATTCTGTGAGTTCGACAGCTACTTGACTAAATGTTGTATTTTCGCCTTACGCGACTTGTTTCTTTTTATATTTAGTCAAGTTTTGACTAAATATTTTAACGTAGAGGGGAGAATCGAGACGAGGGTCGTGGTGTATGTGTGTGTGTGTGTCTGTTTGTCTGTCTGTCTGTGTGTGTGTGTGTGTGTGTAGAGCGATTCAGACCAAACTACTGGACCGATCTTTATGAAATATTCCATGAGAGTTCCTGTGATTGTTATCCCCGAACGTTTTCTTCATTTTTTTGATAAATGTCTTTGATGACGTCATATCCGGCTTTTCGTGAAAGTTGAGGCGGCACTGTCACGCCCTCATTTTTCAACCTAATTGGTTGAAATTTTGGTCAAGTAATCTTCGACGAAGCCCGGACTTCGGTATTGCATTTCAGCTTGGTGGCTTAAAAATTAATTAATGACTTTGGTCATTAAAAATCGGAAAATTGTAAAACAAAATAAAAATTTATAAAACGATCCAAATTTACGTTCATCTTATTCTCCATCATTTTCTGATTCCAAAAACATATAAATATGTTATATTTGGATTAAAAACAAGCTCTGAAAATTAAATATATAAAAATTATTATCAAAATTAAATTGTCGAAATCAATTTAAAAACACTTTCATCTTATTCCTTGTCGGTTCCTGATTCCAAAAACATATAGATATGATATGTTTGGATTAAAAACACGCTCAGAAAGTTAAAACAAAGAGAGGTACAGAAAAGCGTGCTATCCTTCTTAGCGCAACTACTACCCCGCTCTTCTTGTCAATTTCACTGCCTTTGCCATGAGCGGTCGACTGACGTTGCTTCGAGTATACGGTCTTGCTGAAAAATGGCATTGCGTTCAGTTTCATTCTGTGAGTTCGACAGCTACTTGACTAAATGTTGTATTTTCGCCTTACGCGACTTGTTACATTTAGTCAAGTTTTGACTAAATGAACATAGACGGGCAATCGAGACGAGGGTCGGGGTGTATGTGTGTGTGTATGTGTGTGTGTATGTGTGTGTGTATGTGTGTGTGTGTGTGTGTGTGTGTGTGTGTGCGTGCGTGTAGAGCGATTCAGACCAAACTACTGGACCGATCTTTATGAAATTTGACATGAAAGTTCCTGGGTATGATATCCCCATACACTTTTTTCATTGTTTTGATAAATGTCTTTGATGACGTAATATCCGGCCTTTCGTGAAAGTTGAGGCGGCACTGTCACGCCCTCATTTTTCAACCAAATTGGTTGAAATTTTTGTCAAGTAATGTTCGACGAAGCCCGGACTTCGGTATTGCATTTCAGCTTGGTGGCTTAAAAATTACTTAATGACTTTGGTCATTAAAAAACTGAAAATTGTAAAAAAAATATTTTTTTTATAAAACGATCCAAATTTACATTCATCTTATTCTCCATCATTTGCTGATTCCAAAAACATATAAATATGTTATATTTGGATTAAAAATAAGCTCTGAAAATTAAATATATAAAAATTAATATGAAAATTAAAATTTCGAAATCAATTTAAAAACACTTTCATCTTATTCCTTGTCGGTTCCTGATTCCAAAAACATATAGATATGATATGTTTGGATTAAAAACACGCTCAGAAAGTTAAAACAAAGAGAGGTACAGAAAAGCGTGCTATCCTTCTCAGCGCAAGTACTACTCTGCTCTTCTTGTCAATTTCACTGCCTTTGCCGTGAGCGGTGGACTGACGATGCTACGAGTATACGGTCTTGCTGCGTTGCATTGCGTTCAGTTTCATTCTGTGAGTTCGACAGCTTGACTAAATGTTGTATTTTCGCCTTACGCGACTTGTTTTCTTTCTTTTTACATTTAGTCAAGTTTTGACTAAAATTAATGAACATAGACGGGGAATCGAGACGAGGGTGGCGGTGTGTGTATGCATGTATGTATGTATGTATGTATGTATGTATGTATGTATGTATGTATGTATGTATGTATGTATGTATGTATGTATGTATGTATGTATGTATGTATGCATGTATGTATGTATGTATGTATGTATGTATGTATGTGTGTGTGTGTAGAGCGATTCAGAGAAAAGTACTGAACCAATATTCATGAAATTTCACAGTAGAGTTCCTGAGTATGACATCCCCAGATGCTTTTTTCATTTTTTCGATAAATGTCTTTGATGACGTCATATCCGGCTTTTTGTGAAAGTTGAGGCAGCACTGTCACACTCTTATTTTTCAACCAAATTGGTTGACATTTTGGTCAAGTAATCTTCGACGAAGCCCGGACTTTGGTATTGCATTTCAGCTTGGAAACTTAAAAACTAGTTGATTAGTTAATTAGTTTGCTCATTAAAGTGGTAATTAAAATCAGATTTTTACTAACAGAAATGTTTTATATCGCTTCACGCGACTTGTTTCTTCTTCTTTTTTTTTAGTTTAAATATTTGGTAAAATATAATGTGACATTGTTGTCCTAGTTGAGCAAGTGGACATTTATAGTTTGAATGGCATTTCGTCATTTATCTTTAAATAATAATAACGGTGTTTCTAATCAGTACGTTTTAGAAAGGCGAATTTCGCGAAGAATCGTGATTAGAGAGGAATATATATTTTTTTGCGACCGAGATCGTTTTACAATGAAAGTAGATCATCATGATAATACCCATGTAATACGCAGAATAATCACCTCCTTAGCTAACAGAGACAAAAGAGGCAGGTCATGGGATACGTGTGAACAATCCCTCGACCTTTCGTGTAGTGGAGCAGACTGAAGTGAATGTATTATAAATCAAGACGAATGGAAAGCAAGAGTAGGCCTACTATTTTATATTACAGCTGCAGTTTAGGTGATCCCATGGCATTTAAAAGCTTGCGTCCGATTTTTCTTTAAACGTCAATTATTCGTGATGGATAGCAACTATCAACAAAGTGAGAAAGAAGGAGAAAATGCAAACAAACAAACAAACAAACAATCAAACAATCAAACAAACAAACAAACAAACAAACAAACAAACAACAAACAAGCAAGCAAACAAACAAACAAACTAACACACAAACAAACAAGTAAACAAACAAACAAACAAACAAGCAAGTAAACAAACAAACAAACAAACAAACAAACAAACAAACAAACAAACAAACAAACAAACAACAAACAAACAGCGACACGCACATAAAAGGAGACATAGGAGGACACAACATCCCTTTACTTAGTTCACTTCAAGCCTGACAGCCGCAACCGGCCAAAGGGGACTCTCCTGCGAATGTCAAATTAAGTGTCGTGGGATCTTTAAGGGGGGGGGGGGGGGGGGGCTTCCACTGTAGAAGCAGCAAACTAGCCAGCTCCGTTTTTAACGTCCTCATTGTACTGTTACGTACACGACCAACTGAGCAACTTCCTTCTCCTTTCATGTTCAGCCCCTGTCTTCTCATAGCTCCCGTCCCGTATCCATTCCCGAATTTGCTGTAGGTTATATTTGTTACCTTTCTTACGCAAAGACAGGAATTTCCGATGACGGGACACGTTCAGCTGAGGCTATTTTTTCCAGAATTACTGTCACTTTCACTTCAGTATTGAGCAGCTATGTAGAACAATATTACACGCAGTGCTCCTTTTACCCCCCCCCCCCCCCCCCATCCACACATTGTCACCCTCTTCTTTGTGAATGGGCTGGTGGCTCACAATAAAAGCATGTGTCAGTGTTTCTCTCTATCTCTGTGCGTGTCCGTGTATGTGTGTGTGTGTGACTGTGTGTGCGAGTGTGTGTGTGTGCGTGCGTGTGTGTGTGTGTGCGTGCGTGTGTGTGTGCGTGAGCGCATGCGTGCGTGTGTGCGCGTGCCTCTGTGTGTATATGCGTGTGTCGCTTGCGTGCGAGCGTGCTTGTGTGTAGATTGATTCATGTTGTATTCGCGCAAAAAAAACACCCTCTATGTTACTAATCTTGGTATTCATGTAGTCGATTTACGTTGATTGATTAATGGATAAAGATAATTCAGTCTGTCTGTCTTTCTGTCTGTCTTTCTTTCTCTCTCTCTCTCTCTCTCTCTTTCTCTCTCTCAGTCTCTCTCTCTCTCTCTCTCTCTCTTTCTCTCTCTCAGTCTCTCCTCTCTCTCTCTCTCCCTCTCTCTCTTTCTCTCTCTCAGTCTCTCTCGTTCGGAACAAAAATCAACCAAAAGGGAACGGCAACTCCCACTGTACTCTCTTTTTTGAGTAAAGCCATACTGGGATTCGAACCCAACCCACGCCTCACCATATCTGACCGCAACAGGTCAAAGCAGGCGTGGGATATTTCCTTACATCTTTACCACTGTCATTACACCTACATACTTACGATACATACAAGTCCGCCACGCAGTAAAAGGTGAGCCACGCAATATTCCCAAGCCGCGCGCGAGTTCGAACACGTCATAAATTATTCTCTACCTTTGCCAGATCACCTTGTGACGACGACACTCTACGTTAAAGGCTTACTAACTTACTCCCGTGTTTACAAAGTATAGTTTGCCCACAATCGATGTCAAACGCACCATAAGACCATATAATGACGATATGTCGTCATGCGCGGACCATATACGTGCATTTCAGCTTGTTCTAGCCTCTGAAAAAGTGAGGATGTCAACAACGACACGGAGTTCTCTCCCTTGCGTCAACAGCGCATGTGTTGCCAAATCTATAAATAGGACGATCCAGATCAAAATGAAAATTAACATATCTCAACATTGAAGGGGTCCTAGACCACAATATTTTGCAGGGAACTTAATTTAGCATGTCTCCAGCTGTTGGTAAAGCAATTAGCGTGTATTGTCATCGAGTACATATGGCTTTAACCTGTGTGCCAGGCGAGTTGACACTAATCTACATGCAAATGAGCGCGCGCAGGCCCGCCCGCTGGTTGGTGGGCTTTTTTAGGCCCGCATTTTCATATGCAATTTGGCGCGGAGGTGTGGTGCCACCATTGGCTGGGAAAGTCTGCGAGTCCGGACTTGAATGAGTTGACTGTTTTCGTCTATCTGATAGATTGTTCACTGCCTGGCATTCCTTTGAGGGCCCCAAAGGGGGGGGGGGGTGGTATCATCACGATCACGGGAAGGGAAATTTTAGCTTTCACGTTCACAGTTACCTTGATTACCTTGTTAAATTTTATGTTGTTCGTTTGTTTCCTGATAGAGTCTAGTATGTGACAGTATAAAGAACGCTTTACAATATCCATTTTTCTGTCTGGTCTGATTGTTTTTTCTTAACTGTTCCAGGATTGGCGACCTTCCCATAACTCTTTTTGGCAGGGTATAAATAAGGTGTGTAGACACCTGCTTTGCTCCACATCTCAACAGGATAACAGTTACAGCTAGACTGAGCCAAGTGACTTACGCAAGTTTCCCTGACAAAGTCTGGAGATACCTGTCTTCTAGTCCTCAGTATTTGCCAATACACTTTATCAAGTGAGTGCAAAATGTTTTTATTTTCCACTCTTGTTTATCGCACTCACTCACGCACGCACGCGCGCACACCCACCCACACACACACACACACGCATACAAACACACACACACACGCAAACACAAACACAAACACACACACACACACACGCACGCGCGCACACACACGCACACACACACATAAACACATATAAACACACGCACACACACACGCACACACACACACACACACGCACGCACGCACACTCTCTCTCTCTCTCTCTCTCTCTCTCTCTTTCTCTCTCTCTCTCTCAGTCTCTCTCGTTCGGAACAAAAATCAACCAAAAGGGAACGGCAACTCCCACTGTACTCTCTTTTTTGAGTAAAGCCATACTGGGATTCGAACCCAACCCACGCCTCACCATATCTGACCGCAACAGGTCAAAGCAGGCGTGGGATATTTCCTTATATCTTTACCACTGTCATTACACCTACATACTTACGATACATACAAGTCCGCCACGCAGTAAAAGGTGAGCCACGCAATATTCCCAAGCCGCGCGCGAGTTCGAACACGTCATAAATTATTCTCTACCTTTGCCGGATCACCTTGTGACGACGACACTCTACCTTAAAGGCTTACTAGCTTACTCCCGTGTTGACAAAGTATAGTTTGCCCACAATCGATGTCAAACGCACCATAAGACCATATAATGACGATATGTCGTCATGCGCGGACCATATACGTGCATTTCAGCTTGTTCTAGCCTCTGAAAAAGTGAGGATGTCAACAACGACACGGAGTTCTCTCCCTTGCGTCAACAGCGCATGTGTTGCCAAATCTATAAATAGGACGATCCAGATCAAAATGAAAATTAACATATCTCAACATTGAAGGGGTCCTAGACCACAATATTTTGCAGGGAACTTAATTTAGCATGTCTCCAGCTGTTGGTAAAGCAATTAGCGTGTATAGTCATCGAGTACATATGGCTTTAACCTGTGTGCCAGGCGAGTTGACACTGATCTACATGCAAATGAGCGCGCGCAGGCCCGCCCGCTGGTTGGTGGGCTTTTTTAGGCCCGCATTTTCATATGCAATTTGGCGCGGAGGTGTGGTGCCACCATTGGCTGGGAAAGTCTGCGAGTCCGGACTTGAATGAGTTGACTGTTTTCGTCTATCTGATAGATTGTTCACTGCCTGGCATTCCTTTGAGGGCCCCAAAGGGGGGGGGGGGGGGTGGTATCATCACGATCACGGGAAGGGAAATTTTAGCTTTCACGTTCACAGTTACCTTGATTACCTTGTTAAATTTTATGTTGTTCGTTTGTTTCCTGATAGAGTCTAGTATGTGACAGTATAAAGAACGCTTTACAATATCCATTTTTCTGTCTGGTCTGATTGTTTTTTCTTAACTGTTCCAGGATTGGCGACCTTCCCACAACTCTTTTTGGCAGGGTATAAATAAGGTGTGTAGACACCTGCTTTGCTCCACATCTCAACAGGATAACAGTAGAGCTAGACTGAGCCAAGTGACTTACGCAAGTTTCCCTGCCAAAGTCTGGAGATACCTGTCTACTAGACCTCAGTATTTGCCAATACACTTTATCAAGTGAGTGCAAAATGTTTTTATTTTCCACTCTTGTTTATCGCACTCACTCACGCACGCACGCGCGCACACACACCCACACACACACACACACACGCATACAAACACACACACACACGCAAACACAAACACAAACACACACACACACACACACGCACGCGCGCACACACACGCACACACACACATAAACACATATAAACACACGCACACACACGCACACACACACACACACACACACGCACGCACGCACGCACGGCACACACACACACACTAACAGACACACACACACACACACACACGTTTTGTAACATAGGGACTTTTCATGATTTATTACCTTTAAGAAAGCCACGAAAGGTTTGGAGAAAAAAGTGTTAATTGTAAACAAAAGGGTGGACTGCATCCATCAACCACACTGTGGTCGTAGCTTCGAGGTTGTTTGTTACACGGAGGGATCGTTCACGGAGGTTACAGGGGATCACCCCCTCCCTCTTTGAGACAGTACGTTTTCAAAGTTTATGTTCACAACCTGTGTAAATGTACCTCCATTTTAAAACTCCTTTTTTTGAAGGCCATGCAGGGCCAATATTCTTAACACGTCTGTGCATTTGTGTCCGACAAAGCCGAAATGTCATGTAACTACCGCCCGGTAATTGTTTATACCGCCCGATAATTCTTTATTTTCCCCCGGTATTCATCTCAGTCCGTATTCTTGACAAGTCTGTTACTCATATACCGAGCTGTAAAATCTCTTCTGTTCCTTAAGTCCGCTAAGTGGAATTTATGAAACCCCGGTAAGGGCTTAGCAGAGTGTTACCGACTGGTAAAGTTACAGGACCGATACTCCTCCTGTAAAGTCAGTACCTGTCAGGTAACTCCACCATTTTGTGTCATTTTTTCATACGTCATTTAAACAGCCACTTCTGAATTCATATTATCAAAATGTTGTTCGTAAGTGTATGTCCCTCATGGTCAAACAGTTGTATCATTTAAGCAATAATGCGTTGAGTACAAATATCAGATATTGCACACAAAAGATTTCAACTGATGCTCGATCATACCGGCTTTGTGGCAAAAGCATGCTAGTGTCTTGTTTAGTCGGTCGGGGGGTCTGCTTTGCCCCACAGAAGCTGAAGATAACTTATTAGGAGGTGCATTGTAGGCCTCTGCTGGAAGATAACAAGGTTAATCACTATTGGAAATCTATTCCTATTATATGTATATATCTTTGAGATGACAATTTGACACTGTCACAGATTATTTGTTTTTGCTTTGTTTTGATGTGTGTGTCCGGAACCCTTGGACACCCCCCCCCCCCCCCCCCCCCAAACCCCACCCCACCCCTAGATCCGCCCCTGGGTTTAACTATTTTGGGCTATATTTGATTTTATTCAGGTTGAGGAAACTCGGCAGACAAGATGACGGGAGGGACTGTCGGAGCTGAGGCTTCAACCTTTTCTTTCACGATTGCACTGTTTGGTGTCGGAAAGCTGGTCGCTGGTTACTCTGGCGCCGCCGCGCCATTCCTATTAGGCGTCGGAGCGGGGCTTATTATTGGAGTTGCTGTTGGCGTGGCAGTGATGAGCGGCACAAACAAAAGCAAATACTGATAAGAACGACATCACCAACAAGGTTGTGAAGGCCATCATCAGCGACATCACCGCCAACAAGATCTACAATCAACAGATGGAAGCGAATTTCATCGTTGATTTGTTTACATATCCAACGTAGAATTAAAATTATCAATTTCTTCGGTAGTGTTTTGGAAAAAGTATGGTACCTCATATTCAGTTTCCTTCGTTATCTTAAATTTTAGCACACCAATCCTTGTTTGTATTGTACTTCTGGTCTTAGCACTCGTTGAACTTACAGAAAATTTCACTTTGAAAATGTTGTTTTCACTTTTAAACAGGGTGGACTCCAGCTTTAAAAAGAACAAGACTAAGAATTTGTTTTTGCCTACTTTTTGTGCAAGCGCTGATGGCAACTGAATGTACATTTGTGCCCCCTTCTACTCCCTCTCTTTTCCTTTGTCTTAAACGAAATTAATTGTTGTTCCGTCTTGATTACACCCGCTTGTTACAATACATCGTACCAATCTACCCGAGGGAAAATATGCAAGATATTCAGGACGAGGTATGTTAGCTTGTTATCTCTTGACCACGACGTTTTCATCAAAAACACCAACTTTTCCAACACAAACCTGCTCTTGCCTTTTTCCTTTAGCCGAGACCTTCCGCATAACAATATTCATACGCGAAGTTAGTTCTCTTCCCTGCATCAATTACTGGATTTGAACAAGTTACAACAAAAAATTAATAAAACATAAAGCCTACAGTTTCATTTATAGTTTTCTCTTGTCAAAAACGTATAGTTACATAATAATTTTGCTGCTGAAATTGATCCACGATTAGTTTGTTCAAGAGTTACCCGCCTTAAACCCTACTGTGCCTACAGGTGAGCTTTGGCCCGATTTGCTTATCGAAGAGGCTTTCAGATTGAATATTAACCGCTACGTGTAATTGTAATGCTTCAACAGCACAGTTTGGATAATTAACAAATGCAGAAACTTCAAGTGTCAGCAGTACTTTAACTAACGAAATGGTCTTAGAATTACTGGAAATTACCTCAATGCGTCACCATAAAAGTACGACAGGATCTTCGACAAGCGGAGTTCTCCCCCATTTTTTTCTTTCTTTTTACATTTAGTCAAGTTTTGACTAAATGATTTAACATAAACGGGGAATCGAGACGAGGGTGGTGGTGTATGTGCATGACGGTATGCATGTATGTATGAATGTGTGTGTTTGTAGAGAGATTCAGAAAACAGTACTGGACCAATATTCATGAAATTTCACAGTAGAGTTCCTGACTATGATATCCCCAGACAGGTTTTTAATTTTTTCAATAAATGTCTTTGATGACGTCATATCCGGCTTTTTGTGAAAGTTGAGGCAGCACTGTCACACTCTCATTTTTCAACCAAATTGGTTGACATTTTGGTCAAGTAATCTTCGACGAAGCCCGGACTTTGGTATTGCATTTCAGCTTGGAAACTTAAAAACTAGTTGATTAGTTAATTAGTTTGCTCATTAAAGTGGTAATTAAAATCAGATTTTTACTTCACGCGACTTGTTTCTTCTTCTTTTTTTTTAGTTTAAATATTTGGTAAAATATAATGTGACATTGTTGTCCTAGTTGAGCAAGAGGACATTCATAGTTTGAATGGCATTTCGTCATTTGTTTTTAAATAATAATAACGGTGTTTCTAATCAGTACGTTTTTAGAAAGGCGAATTTCGCGAAGAATCGTGATTAGAGAGGAATATATATTTTTTTGCGACCGAGATCGTTTTACAATGAAAGTAGATCATCATGATAATACCCATGTAATACGCAGAATAATCACCTCCTTAGCTAACAGAGACAAAAGAGGCAGGTCATGGGATACGTGTGAACAATCCCTCGACCTTTCGTGTAGTGGAGCAGACTGAAGTGAATGTATTATAAATCAAGACGAGTGGAAAGCGAGAGTACTATTTTATATTACAGCTGCAGTTTAGGTGATCCCATGGCATTTAAAAGCTTGCGTCCGATTTTTCTTTAAACGTCAATTATTCGTGATGGATAGCAACTATCAACAAAGTGAGAAAGAAGGAGAAAATGCAAACAAACAAACAAACAAACAATCAAACAATCAAACAAACAAACAAACAAACAAACAAACAAACAACAAACAAACAGCGACACGCACATAAAAGGAGACATAGGAGGACACATCATCCATTTACTTAGTTCACTTCAAGCCTGACAGCCGGCCAAAGGGGACTTTCCTGCGAATGTCAAATTAAGTGTCGTGGGATCTTTAAGGGGGGGGGGGGGGGGGGGGGCTTCCACTGTAGAAGCAGCAAACTAGCCAGCTCCGTTTTTAACGTCCTCATTGTACTGTTACGTACACGACCAACTGAGCAACTTCCTTCTCCTTTCATGTTCAGCCCCTGTCTTCTCATAGCTCCCGTCCCGTATCCATTCCCGAATTTGCTGTAGGTTATATTTGTTACCTTTCTTACGCAAAGACAGGAATTTCCGATGACGGGACACGTTCAGCTGAGGCTATTTTTTCCAGAATTACTGTCACTTTCACTTCAGTATTGAGCAGCTATGTAGAACAATATTACACGCAGTGCTCCTTTTAACCCCCATCCACACATTGTCACCCTCTTCTTTGTGAATGGGCTGGTGGCTCACAATAAAAGCATGTGTCAGTGTTTCTCTCTATCTCTGTGCGTGTCCGTGTATGTGTGCTTGTGTGTGTGTGTGTGACTGTGTGTGCGAGTGTGTGTGTGTGTGCGTGAGCGCATGCGTGCGTGTGTGTGTGTGTGTGTGTGTGTGTGCGTGAGCGCATGCGTGCGTGTGTTCGCGTCAGTGCCTCTGTGTGTATATAATTATGCGTGTGTCGCTTGCGTGCGAGCGTGCTTGTGTGTAGATTGATTCATGTTGTATTCGCGCAAAAAGAAACACGGCTTTATAGACCGTCCGTTTTGGGTTCTCTGCACCGCAAACAATTTCCTTGTCCCCAAAAACAGTATATAACAAGGCGAGCCACGCAATATTCCCAAGCCGCGCGTGAGTTCGAACACGTCATAAATTATTCTCAACCTTTGATCACCTTGTGACGACGACAGTCTACCTGTGTGCCAGGCGAGTTGACACTGATCTGCATGCAAATGAGCGCGCGCAGTCCCGCCCGCTGGTTGGTGGGCTTTTTTAGGTCCGCATTTTCATATGCAATTTGGCGCGGAGGTGTGGTGCCACCATTGGCTGGGAAAATCTGCGAGTCAGGACTTGAATGAGTTGACTGTTTTCGTCTATCTGATAGATTGTTCACTGCCTGGCATTCCTTTTAGCGTACGCTGTCTTGCGCTGCGACTGACCGAGTCAGTCAGTGTAAGGGTGTGTGCGTTTAGAACGGTGACAGGGAAATGCGTGACTCAGGTGTTATTTTCGAGTCGCTGGCCTTGGTTGGAATCGAGAGACCGGCCGGCACAGGTACACACACAAACGCATGCACGGACGCAAGCAAGGACGCACGCACGCTCGCGGGAAAGCACATACAAACACACACTGGGCACACACACACACACACACACTGTGCACACTGTGCACACACACACACACACACACACACCCATATGCATACACACACACACACACACACACACACACACACACGCAGACACACACACACACACACACAGTACGCACAGAGAGGAATTTAAGATGAATAACACATTCTATTAAAAAATTTTTTTTAAATGGTTTATTCAGGCATCAACATTTACAATATATACACAAAGAAAAAAGCCAAGCACCCCCCGAATGAATTTGTGATAATAATTGAGTCAAATTTGTTTTACCATTTTTTTTCTTCGTAATGACATACATGGGTTTCCATAATAAGGTTGGGAAGTTCACGCGTCAAGGTTGTGTCGCCACTGCCTGTGAGAAGCACGTGCAGCATGCAACCCATGAATGTTAAAAAAGGCAGTATGCTCACGCTGCAAATTTCTGTATTTAACACTGGGCGACGACAATTTGCAAACATTCTCTGTGAACATGGCGAGAAGACGATTATCAGAGGCGATCCGATTGCAGATCATAGGAATGCATGCTACAGGAGCATCCTTCAAAGCGATTGGTCGTCAACTTGGCTACCACTACACCGTCATCAGCCGTTTGGTACGCAAACATCGTCAGACTGGTGCTGTGAAGGACCGTCCACAGTCAGGGCGACCCCGTGTGACGTCAGAACGTGAAGACCGAGCACTTCTCCGAATAATTCGGCGTGAGCCATTTTCAACGAGTACCGTCCTGAAACGAGCATGGCTTCCAAATCGACATCTGTCAACCAGGACCGTACGAAACCGCTTGAAAGCTGCAGGAATGGCAGCCCGAAGAGTCATTAAGCGTCCCCGACTGACAGATGACCACAAGAGAAGACGCTTGGCATGGTGTCTGGCACGGCAAAGATGGAACCTGAGAACGTGGAGGAGGATCCACTGGTCGGACGAAAGCAGATTCCTTCTCCATGTCACTGATGGCCGACTGAGGGTATGGAGGCACAGGAACACGGCCTATACACCCAGGAACATCAGACAAACTGTTCCATTCGGTGGCGGGTCAGTCATGGTTTGGGGTTGCATTTCCCATGACTGCAAGCTAGACCTTGTCACCATACGTGGCAACCTCACGGGTGATCAGTATATGCGACGTGTCCTGGAACCTGTTGTCGTTACTCATTTTGACAACCACCCACTTGCCACAAGACCCGTGTACATGGATGATAACGCCAGGCCTCATCGATCCAGGGCAGTAGTGGACTACCTCCAGAACAACGCTGTAACACTCCCATGGCCGGCAATGAGTCCAGATCTTAATCCGCTGGAGCATGTTTGGGACATCCTGGGGCGTCGTATACAAGCTCTGCAGCCTCCTGTGCAGACATTACGTGAATTGGAGGCAGCTTTGCATCGTGAGTGGTTGCAAGTGACCCGTGAACAGATCCGACGTTTGACTGGAGGGATGAGACGCAGGGTTGACGCCGTCATCCGGGCACGCGGGGGTTTCACTCGATATTGAACTTTTGAATCGCGTATGCCATCTGAGCACTCTCAATTACATTTTTTTCATGACACATTTACCTAAACCTGTCTTTTTCAGCTTGCAGCTCCATACTTATTAGGGGTACTGTTTTAGGGTTAAAACGTCACTTTTTGGCAAGGTACCAAATCACGATTAAAACCAATCAAAACTGGAGTTTTCTTGTGTGATGTTATTTCCAAAGAGTTGCTCTTGTCGATAACATTTGTCAAACCGAGCTCCTGAACTTACTGTTTCCATACCAGAACTTTAAAAATCAGTCATTGCGAAATTGAAGGGGGGTGCTTGGCTTTTTTTATATTTAGTCAAGTTTTGACTAAATATTTTAACATCGAGGGGGAATCGAAACGAGGGTCGTGGTGTATGTGCGTGTGTGTGTGCGTGCGTGCGTGTGTGTGTGTGTGTAGAGCGATTCAGACTAAACTACTGGACCGATCTTTATGAAATTTGACATGAGAGTTCCTGGGTATGAAATCCCCGAATGTTTTTTTCATTTTTTTGATAAATGTCTTTGATGACGTCATATCCGGCTTTTCGTGAAAGTTGAGGCGGCACTGTCACGCCCTCATTTTTCAACCAAATTGGTTGAAATTTTGGTCAAGTAATCTTCGACGAAGCCCGGGGTTCGGTATTGCATTTCAGCTTGGTGGCTTAAAAATTAATTAATGACTTTGGTCATTAAAAATCTGAAAATTGTAAAAAAAAAAAAAAAATTTATAAAACGATCCAAATTTACGTTTATCTTATTCTCCATTATTTGCTGTCTGATTCCAAAAACATATAAATATGTTATATTCGGATTAAAAACAAGCTCTGAAAATTAAATACATAAAAATTATTATCAAAATTAAATTGTCCAAATCAATTTAAAAAACACTTTCATCTTATTCCTTGTCGGTTCCTGATTCCAAAAACATATAGATATGATATGTTTGGATTAAAAACACGCTCAGAAAGTTAAAACAAAGAGAGGTACAGAAAAGCGTGCTATCCTTCTTAGCGCAACTACCCCTTTGGCTGGTTGTCGCGACATATGTCGCGCTACTTTACGTATACTGTCACCTGGTTGTCACGACATATGTCGCGCTACTGGCTCAGTGTGTTTGGTCGGTTCCGATTACCTCCCATAGATGCGAAAACCTATATTACCGTTTTTTGTTATTTTACTCTCTGTTAATTCACCAGTGGTTATGTAACATGTGTTACAGAATTGCACCAGGGTAAGGGTTAATTTTGCCATGAGCGGTGGACTGACGATGCTACGAATATACGGTCTTGCTGAAAAATGGCATTGCGTTCAGTTTCATTCTGTGAGTTCGACAGCTACTTGACTAAATGTTGTATTTTCGCCTTACGCGACTTGTTTTTTTTAATAATAATTTCTTCAATGTCAGTCCAATACAAAAACCGTCAGGTCGACGTACTCATGAATGTTTCGATTTGTCTTGAATTCAACGTATGATAACCCAACCTTTCTCGTTTTTTGCTCACGTAAGTGTAGCCTATGCGATGCTAACTTTTGTCTGTCTGTGCGTGCGTGCGTGCGTGCGTGTGTGATAGAAACTTTAACATTTGACTGAACACCGAAATACTAATTTGACCGGGTTATTATCCAAGCAACAGCTTCAAAGAATAGCCTTGACCCACAAGTCAGCAGCGAATGTGATAAACGGGTTATCTCCCCTGAAAAGCGAAGCAAGCTTCGAAGATGGCGACGATGGAAAAGAGAACTGTGAGCGAACTGCGAAAGGTGTGTGTGGGTGTGTGTGTGTGATGTGTGTCAGTGTGTGTGTATATGCGCGTGCTGTGTGTGATGTGTGTCAGTGTGTGTGTATGCGCGTGCTGTGTGTGTGTGTGTGTGTGGCTGTGCTTGCGTGAGCTTGTGTGTGTGTGTGTGTGTGTGAGAGAGAGAGAGAGAGAGAGAGAGAGAGAGAGAGAGAGAGAGAGAGAGAGAGAGAGAGCGATAGTGAGAGTAGGGTATGGTTGTTGGTGAAAGTTGAGTTGGACGCTGGGGTTGGGCGGGTGTGTGTGTCAGACGGAGGGTTGTGTGTGTGTGGGGGGTGGACTGCGTGTGTGTGTTTATTTGTGTGTGTGAGGGTTGTGTGTGTGTGTGTGGAGGGGAGGGTTGACTGCGTGTGTGGGTTTATTTGTGTGTGTGATGGTTGTGTGTGTGCGTGTGTTTGTGTGTGTGTGTATGTGTGTGGGACTGCGTGTGTGTGTTTATTTGTGTGTGGTGTGTGTGTGCCTTTCGCCTTGTATTGAGGAAATTAAACTGCGTTTGCGTATCAAGTTATGTGTGTGTTTGCAAGCGTGCGTGTATGTTAGGCATATCTCAGTAGGTGTGTGTATGTGCGCGTACGTGCAATGTGTGTGCGTGTGCGCGTGTGTTTGTGTATGTATGTATGTATGTGTGTGTGTGTGTGTGTGTGAGAGAGAGATAAACAAACTACCAAGAACAAAACAAAACTGAACAAACGAAATGTTTTCCCCCCAACTCTGATTATTGCTTGTTTCGGAGACGACTGTGATTTTGACTTTTTGAGTAAGCCTACACGAACACACAAGCTCAATACAGCCGGCAACAAGTTCGCCGGTCGGGGCAGTGAAATACTATTTCAAATAGATCTATTTCACTAAGAATGTCAATGGATATAGGGCAACATACTTATTTTTTAAATCAGTGATTGATTAGATTGTCATATTTTTGTGACACTGAGACCAAACCATCAAAAAATTAGCAATAGGCCTTGAATCAAAGTCGTGCGAGATCTGACCTTGCTGCAAATGTACGTGTACGACTTGATTGTGTTGACGTTCAACTGGTAAGCTGGGCGATTGCAGGCTTTTATCCAGCGAAGGCAGCGATCTAGATGGTACAGATGCTTTCCCGGTTTCACAAATGGGATGAATTTCACGCCAACACAGCGTTCAGGATACCTATCATCCGTTTTACATTGTCCCCAAGCACAGCGCTTGTTAGGCGGCATTTGTGTGTGTTTGCTTCCTAAAACAAGGGAAGTAACTCCCAGAGCCTCGATATGTGGATATGGTTAATTGAAGCAATGATCAACATTTCGTCGGCATGTATGTAGATAAAGTGTGTATCCAAAGAAAACGGGTGGTGGTGGTTTTTTTTTTTTTTTGGGGGGGGGGGGGGGTAAAAACAGGTGACTGGTTTGTGTTGTGTGTGGTATGTAGACCAGGTCAGGGGTCAAGGTTAGGTCAGATCGCGTGAAGGATTGTGGTATAGATTCACTTCTCAGTTCTAACCGAGCTGCATTCGCCGATTCGGGGAAGACGATTTCTCATTGTTCGGTTTCGTAGCGGCTCCAGAAAAAATAGATAAAGAAGATACCAAAGGAGATTTCCTACAGGTTGATCTGCACAGCGTGTTTTCAGTGTCTGCGCGAGGAAGCGCTGTCGAAAGGGCAGTGTCGATCTCAGTGGCAGTCGTGTCCCCGTAAGTAGGCTACAGACAGACAGATCTAGATCTAGCGTCTCCCACTCTTGCACCGTGTCTATGCTTACTGTGTGTGTGTGTGTGTGACGGAGTGATTGAGTTTGTGTTACTGTTTGTCGATTTCTTACGGGAGCCTTGAAGGCTTCGCCTCTTGTTAAATGATGTAGCAATGCGTTAGCAATCTTCGGATGTCGACCAGCACATGATATTAATTGACTATACCCTACTTGCCCACCAGTGCAAGTTGTAAGTGACTTACAACAATAGTGACTTTTTATGCAGCCATTTTCAATCAATGTCCGCCTTACTAAACAATAACCCTAACCATAATCAATCAGCAAGACAACGCATATGACTCCTTTTTACATTTAGTCAAGTTTTGACTAAATGTTTTAACATAGATGGGGAATCGAGACGAGGGTCGTGGTGTGTACGTGTGTGTGTGTGTGTGTGTGTGTGTGTGTGTGTGTGTGTGTGTGTGTGTGTGTGTGTGTGTGTTTGTGTCTGTGTCTGTGTCTGTGTGTGTGTCTGTGTGTGTAGATAAAATAATAATTTCTTCAATGTCAGTCCAATACAAAAACCGTCAGGTCGACGTACTCATGAATGTTTCGATTTGTCTTGAATTCAACGTCCCATAACCCAACCTTTCTCGTTTTTAAATGATGTAGCAATGCGTTAGCAATCTTCGGATGTCGACCAGCACATGATATTAATTGACTATACCCTACTTGCCCACCAGTGCAAGTTGTAAGTGACTTACAACAATAGTGACTTTTTATGCAGCCATTTTCAATCAATGTCCGCCTTACTAAACAATAACCCTAACCATAATCAATCAGCAAGACAATGCATGTCTCCTTTTTATATTTAGTCAAGTTTTGACTAAATATTTTAACATCGAGGGGGAATCGAAACGAGGGTATGGTGTATGTGCGTGTGTCTGTGTGTGTGTCTGTGTGTGTGTCTGTGTGTGTGTGTAGAGCGATTCAGACTAAACTACTGGACCGATCTTTATGAAATTTGACATGAGAGTTCCTGGGTATGAAATCCCCATACGTTTTTTTCATTTTTTTGATAAATGTCTTTGATGACGTCATATCCGGCTTTTCGTGAAAGTTGAGGCGGCACTGTCACGCCCTCATTTTTCAACCAAATTGGTTGAAATTTTGGTCAAGTAATCTTCGACGAAGCCCGGGGTTCGGTATTGCATTTCAGCTTGGTGGCTTAAAAATTAATTTATGAGTTTGGTCATTAAAAATCGGAAAATTGTAAAAAAAAATAAAAATTTATAAAACGATCCAAATTTACGTTTATCTTATTCTCCATCATTTGCTGATTCCAAAAACATATAAATATGTTATATTCGGATTAAAAACAAGCTCTGAAAATTAAATATATAAAAATTATTATCAAAATTTTTTTTTCGAAATCAATTTAAAAACACTTTCATCTTATTCCTTGTCGGTTCCTGATTCCAAAAACATATAGATATGATATGTTTGGATTAAAAACACGCTCAGAAAGTTAAAACAAAGAGAGGTACAGAAAAGCGTGCTATCCTTCTTAGCGCAACTACTACCCCGCTCTTCTTGTCAATTTCACTGCCTTTGCCATGAGCGGTGGACTGACGATGCTACGAGTATACGGTCTTGCTGAAAAAGGGCAGCTACTTGACTAAATATTGTATTTTCGCCTTACGCGACTTGTTAAATCTAACAGAGAACGTGGATTGCCCTGATAACCGCCGAGAGACTGGTCAGTTCAACTTCACGTGAGTAGCACAAATCATGTTATTTCTTAGATCAAATAACCAAAGGGAAGTAAGCGCTCTATATGCATACGACATATGTAATGGATTAAGCGAGTGTTATGCGGAATCTTTCTCATCGCACCTGAGAGAATAACAAGCATTGAAATGAACAAGCGACTTTCATCCTCATCAACAACGCTCTGCCTCATATTGTTTATGTTATTTCTTTAGTTACAACAGCAAGGAAAACCTACCTAACTCTCGATCGTTTACGCTATTCCAGGAGCACATTTCTAGAACTACCTCATGCAATATGTGTGTGTGTGTGTGTGTGTGTGTGTGTGTGTGTGTCTGCGAGCGTGCGTGTCAGGGTATTTTAATTTGAGACATTGTCACATGATACATCAAAATGATAACTTAAAACAAAAATACTATTATAGATGCACAAGACATGCGCGTTTCCGAATATAAAAAGTAAATTCAAAATGAGCAGTTGTTCCACTACTAGTGTTATTATCCTATCATTTTCCCATTTATACAGATAAAAGCAACATGGCTGCAGAGGGAGGATCAATTTACCTTTTTGTTTTCAACATTGGTAACACTTCGTCTTTCTGGCTTGGCTGTTTGGTTGGAACTACTGTCAGTTCTGTAGCGGTGGCTGCAGCGATTGCGTACCTGGTTTACAAGTACGGACCGAATTGGAAAAGGCTTGCCTCGTCCTGGTTGTATGAGCTGGTTGTCATGTTCGGTCCGAGTGTGGCTAAGTATTTCTACGCCAGATTTGCAGCGTATTTTTAAATTTGAATTCACCTCAGATCTGATCAAGCTTTTACAGAGAATATGAACATTTTC
>NC_090255.1:5238485-5303571 GCF_037325665.1 Littorina saxatilis
ACAAAAAGTGCTGATTTAAAGTGCTAAAGAGATTTACAAAACAAAAACTGAATTATAACCATGTCACCTGAAAAAGTAACAACTGGTTTTCACATAAGCACAGACAACAAAAGTGACTTGTAAGTTGTACTCAAATTTACATCAGAGATATCAATATGCAAGCAAAAACAAACAGTTAAAAAAAGGCGATGTGTCTCCAAAATCTACAAAACAAAACCGATAAATTATTAAGTATACACATAGTTTTATATACTTACCGCCTCAATATAAAAATCTGAAATAAAGACTCAAGCAAGAGGCCTATGGGTTTAAACATTACGAGAGGTCTGTGTAATGGCTTCTGTAAAATTACATAATAAGTTTTAAAGTATGAAAAAATATATACAGCTGTGCCCCTTATCTCAACAGCTTGGTTGCAGTTCTCTCCCTTGTTCCTTCCCTCAGAACCCCATCCATGTAATATTACGTAAGGATGTATGTACAGGCTTTGACATTGTTTTAACAGCACTCTTCAGCCTCCTGAATGAAAAACAAATATACATGAACAACCTACCCTGCCTCTCTGGCAATCTGACTGACTTTGCTATTGAAGTCACCTTTGAAGTTTCTGGTACCTAATTGTCATAAAACTGAAAGCAACTCTGAAGAATCAGACATTTCAGAGAGAAGTTTAACTCTCCAGAGGCCCATTGTAGAAATCAAGAAACTTGTTTGCACCCTTCTGATTGTCAATTTCCTGAACAATTTTGTTTGTTTGTTTGCTTAACGCCCAGCCGACCACGAAGGGCCATATCAGGGCGGTGCTGCTTTGACATATAACGTGCGCCACACACAAGACAGAAGTCGCAGCACAGGCTTCATGTCTCACCCAGTCACATTATTCTGACACCGGACCAACCAGTCCTAGCACTAACTCCATAATGCCAGACGCCAGGCGGAGCAGCCACTAGATTGCCAATTTTAAAGTCTTAGGTATGACCCGGCCGGGGTTCAAACCCACGACCTCCCGATCACGAGGCGGACGCCTTACCACTAGGCCAACCGTGCCGGTCCCTGAACAATGCTAGGCACATGTTCCTTACTACCCAAATGTCCATCAAAGTAATGAAGAAACAAAGGAAAAACAATACCCAAGTGGTACGTTCGAGCTTCTACTTTACAAGGTCTTCGAGGCGTGAAGTATCCACAAAAACAAACACATATTCATATTTACATGGAAAAAATAGTCCAACATGTAATTGTAAAAACAGCACCGACTCACAGAATACCGAAAACAGCATAAAACTGCACTCCTTCCAAACCTGGACAAAAGGCAAATTCAGATGTTAAACATTCATTTTAAAACCCATACACCTCAACCAGTTTAGCAAATACATTATTAGTTACGGTAACTTTTCTTCTTCATACCAGAACACTGTTTAAACAACCCTATACGTACTGTTACTTGCAGATACAGAAAGTTTCAAATCTATCTTCACACAGTCATGAGAATGGGAAATGGTCAAAACAGAGGAATCCAGGTTTTCCAAATCCAATTCCAAAGTCAGACAGAGCGTAGATAATTTACTCATCTTTTTTTTAATTTTTTTTAGCCATGACTCAAAAGAAGAGACAATGGTTTCAAAATCAGCACAATTTGCCAATTTTTCCATATTAAAATGTGTACCTGAGCAGGTTCAAAAACATTTTGTGTAGCCCTGCATAAAAAAAGCACAGTGATTCACACATTAGCAGTGTTGCTAATGGCTTAGAAATTAGCAACGTTTGTACATTCATTTTTTCCATATCGAAAAATGTATAACGAGAGATTAAAAAAACGAGAAAGGTAAGTTATTGGAACGTTTAATTTATGACAGAAAAAACGTTACAGCCACACCTTACCTTAATTACTTTAACTTGAGTAACTGTAACGTTTTGTTTTGTCACAAATTAAAAGTTTCAATAACTTTAATTACCTTTCTTGTTTTTTGCAGTCAATTTGTTTTTGGATTTCTGTACATGTATAACAAGAGAGGTTAAAATCTTTTTTTCTTAGTCCCAAGTCAAAGGAAAATGTGATTCACAAACTAACTGTGTTGCTTTGGGCTTCAACGTCAGCCAATTTTGTGCATTTTCCATCTCATAAATGCTTATCTAGATCTAGGAAGGCTCAAGAGGCAGAAATCCTCCATAAGGATGAAGATTCTCACACCTATGACTTCTGGGCTGAGGTGCACGAACCAAAAGTGGGTACCACCCAAACGGGAGAGAACAAACCGCGGGTTCTGATTGGTTGAAATCACAACACATCTCAGTTTCAACCAATCCAACACTGCGGGGGGCTCCCGTTTAGGTGGCAACTTGTTCGTGCACCTTAGCCCTGAGCTCCACTTCACTCCAACACGAAGCAGCATCTCTCCCTCAGACGAGCACACAGACGGTCTTCTCCTGAGTGAAAAAGTCAAGTGAATCGTGTCCAGATTCGCGTCCGATGCCCGACTCCTTGACCCCTCCGAAGGGCATGTTGAGATCTCGGACCAGCCAGCAGTTGACCCACACTGTCCCCACCTGTCACCAGACAATAATCAACATTCATTATACAGTGGAACCCCCCTTTTAAAAACCCCAATTTAAGACTCTCTGCTTTTTAAGACTCCGTTTTCTCAGACCTTCTGTTCAGACCTTCTGTTGAGACCTTCTGTTCAGACCTTCTGTTCAGATCTTCTGGAACAGACCTGTTCAGACCTTCTGTTCAGACCCTGGAACAGACCTTCTGTTCAGACCTTCTGCTCAGACCTTCTGTTCAGACCTTCTGTTCAGACCTTCTGTTCAGACCTTCTGTTCAGACCTTCTGGAACAGACCTTCTGTTCAGACCTTCTGGAACAGACCTTCTGTTCAGACCTTCTGTTCAGACCTTCTGTTCATTACCTCCGTAAATGTACCCCCATTTTAAGACTCTTGTTATAACAACTTTCGACGGTTGCAATCTTTCTTTCTTTTTTTATTTGGTGTTTAACGTCGTTTTCAACTACGAAGGTTATATCGCGACGGGGAAAGGGGGGAGAGGGGATAGAGCCACTTGTCAATTGCATGGGTGCAACCTGGAAAATTCCAAAAACCGGCAAAAGTTGGGGTCCAGCTTTTTTAGTATTTAAAATGCCAAAAAAAAACCTCTCCTGGAACAAAAACATCGGCAGCCGATGAAACCAAAAACCGGCTGCCGGGGTGTAGCCGGCAGAGTTGCACCCATGCAATTGTTTCTTGTTCACAAAAGCACTAATCAAAAATTTGCTCCAGGGGCTTGCAATGTAGTACAATATATGACCTTACTGGGAGAATGCAAGTTTCCAGTACAAAGGACTTAACATTTCTTACATACTGCTTGACTAAAATCTTTACAAACATTGACTATATTCTATACAAGAAACACTTAACAAGGGTAAAAGGAGAAACAGAATCCGTTAGTCGCCTCTTACGACATGCTGGGGAGCATCGGGTAAATTCTTCCCCCTTACCCGCGGGGGGTACGGTTGCAATGGCTTGGTGGCAAGATGCCGACCTCCAAAGCGGAAGTTTGTGGGTTGAAATACCGGCTGCGCCTGGTGGGTTAAGGTGGAGATTTTTGCGATCTCCCAGGTCAACTTATGTGTGGACCTGCTTCTGCCTTAACCCCCTTCAATGTGTACACGCAAACACAAGACCAAGTGCGCATGGAAAAGATCCAATAATCCATGTCAGAGTTCGGTGGATTATAGAAACACGAAAATACCCAGCATGCTTCTGAAAGCTGTGTATTGCTGTCTAAAGGGTGACGTAAAAACGGTCATACATGTAAAAATCCACTTGTTCAGACAGACTTTGGGATATATAAATTCAAAAGTTTACCCAAACCTGACTAAATTTAAAAACAAAACAACCAAAAACACTGTTATTTCTTCAGGAAAAAGCACAGATCCTCCAGTTCAGCTACAATTCTCCTACCTTCATGTGTTTGGATACACGATGAGCGCGCGAGACATCCCGTGTCCACACCGTGGCGCACAGTCCATACCTCACACCATTGGCACGTGAAATCACCTGAAAACCAGGAATAGCAAAGAAATGAATAAAAGATATTTTTTACAAATAATCACGTGTTAGCCCTCTGCGGTCACGTTAAGATCACATTACAGGGCTCTGACAATCAAGCAAACAACACACACTCAAACAAACAAAGAAACACAACACACACAAAAACAAACTGACAAACAAACAAACCATGCACACTCAAACAAACAAACAAACAAACATATAAAACACACACACAAACAAACAAAGCAAGCACACACAAACTGCATGATACAAAGTTATAAAGTACAGTCTTTGTTTGTCTGTCAAAGTTAACACAAACAACACTCTTTTGGCTACATGTAACTTAAAACTGTGGTCTTCTAGGCTCCGTGATATTGTAAGGATTAAGTTGAACAGACTGGCAAAACCTGTGATTGTCAAGGATCAAAATTGCATTTCAAGTACAGACATTTTCAACACGATACTCGATCTGGTATTTTCAACACAGTAACTTTTTAGACTAGTAGTGTATTTCCAAAATAAAACAAAGAGACAAGCATGGTCATTATGTACTGCTCCCTATAATATCTACAGGAAACAATGTAAATACACATTCTAGCATTGCTACGTTACCCGTTTTTCTTAAGCTACATATCTACATACACGATTTCTCAATGGATGAATTCCAAAAATAACTCTGTCAGGTTTGTATGGGTTGTGAAAGAGTGAATGCCCTTGCTTTTTACTCAGACAAACATTGGAGGGGCCAATCACTAGTGAGGGATGTGTCGGAAACACATCAACAGGGGCACGTGTGAAGTTATTTGTCAGAGAAAAATCAAGAATATTCACCATTTCACGACCCATACAAACCCGACGGAGTAATTTTGAAAATCGTCCTTAAACATATGCTTTTTAGACAAAAGTTTTAATCTTAATTTTCTGAAAACCCCCCTTTTTTAATGAAAACTAAAAGGCATGTGAATTACAGTTAAGTTGCATGCCGTTTACAATCATTCTCACTTGTCCCGTATTATCTCAAGATGAAGCAAAGACTGAGCAAAGATTCTGATGCGGTTCAGTCTGCTTTTCTTCTCGCTCCTGCGCGGATCGCTTCTTTCCGCTCACATTGCTGAACCGTTCTGGAATAAACGGCAGGCTGCATTTATACAACTGATGGCCTTTTGCAACAAAGGCCAAATTCATCGTAGTCAGTCGCTCAAGGGTTGCTTCCATTTTCAATTCAAAAATTCACAATTACTTCTTTGCAGTCATTTTTTTTCTCTTTTTAATTTAATTTTCTTTTTACAGATTTATTTGTTAAGCATATCAATTCTAAAGTATTCATGTGCAAAAACTTTGGATTTGTGAATAAAAGATATCAGGAACTAAGTGTTAGAGTTGGAGAGTTTTAAACATTCACTGACTTAGTTGACATAGCCTTCTTCTTCTTCAGCGTTCGACGTAGACATAGCCAAAATTAAAAGAATTGAAACTAGTATGCTCTTTTTTTTTCTCTCTTTTTCAAAATTGAAGGAACCCCCGTCAGTCGAAAGAAAATTCAAAATACACGAAGAGGCAGGGCCGCTTGTCACACCAGATTTCTGTTTTAAAGAAGAACAGTTCATCAGTTAGACTCCGCGAAACAGGGTCCACCGATTCAAATGATGCCAGTCTCGTTATCATCTAAAGGAACTGCAAGAAATACAGGCGTCAAGTACATTAATTGTCATCAACTTGAATAACTAAAAATTAAAAGCAAACATTTTCTTCTGTATATCCTTATGGGCAAATGGGTTGAACATTTCAATTAATTACTTAGAGAAAAATCTGTGTGGAAAGATTCCTCATAATCCAGTGAGTATATATATGTTGACACTTGAAAGAAATGAAATTTAAATTTTTGCTTTTGCTATGGTCTGTTGAATGGGTTCATTAAGAGGACAAGTGGGTTTATCTATAAATAGATACCACTCACAAATGGTAAAATATCAACGTTTTTAAATACATTATTTTGATATTAGCAAATGAAATCAAAACATATTGCTACTTGCTGACAAACAGAAATTATCGTTGTGTAACTTCCTTACTTCAACACATATTCAAGTGTGAGTTTTTCACAGATGTTTGCCACAAAAAGTGACTTATGGGTTATGACTGAGTTGTTGATTTTGGTGCTATTTCTGAGCATTAAGGCCCATATAATATTGTTAAAAAAATGGGTTCACGATACGGTACCTCACTTTCTGGGTAAACCCATTTGTGCAGAGAAAGGATATGTGTGTGAACCAATTTGGGCAGGTTCACACACACACACACACACACACACACACACACACACACACACACACACACACACACACACACACACACACACACACACGCACATGTCCAGTGACATGCAGAATGATAACCCAAATATTCAAGATGCAATGTAATCAAAAGTTGCCCTCGTGTTATGTGAAAATAGAAATAAAGTTATCTTCAAGCTGACCTACATCTACAGCAGCATGATCTTGCCCGCAATCCAATCTCAGGCCAAAAGTTGAAAAAGCGGATTGTATTTTTCGCATTAGTGAGATAACGCTCGCTAAAATGGGACACTGTTCTAAGCCCATATTGCTCTTTTTTTTCAGTCTCCATTTGTTGTGCTTGCAAATGGAACATGTGCAGACTCATAAATTGCTTTTAGTTATGCGCTATAGAAATCTCCTTAATAAATAAATAAATAAATAAATAAATAAATAAATAAAAGAAATTAGGACAACAAATTAAAAGTAAAGAAGATTTCCTGAAAAAAGATTCCTGAAAAGCAAGTAAGTGAAATAAAGACTGACACACCCACAAGTGTACATAACCCCCCCCCCCCCCCCCCACCAGGTGCATTACCCCCCCCACACACACACACACACACCAAACACAATCCATTTTTTTCTAATCATCAAATGTTAACAATCAACAAAGAAACTGAAACTTTGTTAAAAAACATCAAGCTTGCATCTTTTCTTCTACTTGAGAACATTATACTCCTCTCTTATTGTTTAACATTTTTGCAATTTTCTGTACAGCATTGATCCCCCCCCTCCCCCCCCTCCCCCCCCCCCCCCAAACAAAAAAAAATCTGGAATACCTTCCACCCTTTATTAACATCAATTCTCAATATCTTCCACCCTTCATCAAAAAACACACCTGTTCTCAAACTGCTTTTGATATCCTCTACTCAACGGTAACTTTACTCTTTTTCCCAAATCATCCCCCCCCCCCCCCTCATTCCTTCCTCACTAAACTCTTCTTCTAAAACATCTACACTAATGCCAACTGTATTCCTACATCTGCTCTATCTCTGTTCACCCCTCTCTGCCCCCTTCAATCTAAACTAGTCTAGGGCAAGATTTGACAGTCTTACCTCCTACATCTGCTCTATCTCTGTTCACCCCTCTCTGCCCCCTTCAATCTAAACTAGTCTAGGGCAAGATTTGACACAGTCTTACCTCCTCCTCGGTGTCAAAAGGGACGACGCATGTGACGGGGCCAAAGATTTCTTCTTGCATGGCCGCTGAACTGTCGGCAACATCGGAGATGACTGTTGGGCGCACAAAGTAACCCTGTTGAATAAAGCTTCACAGTTACCTCATAAGTTTATTGAAAAGACACATTTTTTCAGGGTGCATGAAAAAAAACCACCTGAAGTAAATAACAGACAAATCAATGCTCAATAAGAATAATTCAAAAGCTGTAGCGTTCCCAGACTCAGAGGTCCAAATAGGTCCAAATAGGTCCAAATGTTCTGGCTACAAAAATGAAATTGTTCAGTAAGAACGACCTCCTTAGCGTATCACCAATTCTTGTCCCAAATAGAAACATTTTCTGAGAGGACGTTAACTCCCCCCTTTAGTAAGAACGACCTCTTACATGTCAAAACTATCAGATGGTCCATTGGCCAGAGGTCAGGAGAATGCCTCAAGTGAAAAAGAAATACTGGTCTGTGACCAAAGACAACTGCAAAAGTATCGTATTACGAGATAAAAAAATAAAAAAAATAAAAAATTAAAAAATTGTATTACGAGATGGATCGAAACGGCTTCTTAACTCTTCCAAAACATATACCTGAACACATGAGCACGAACACACACTAGAAAAGCAATCAGATTAAATAAAGGCATCTCTTTACACACCTCTTTGCATCTGACAGGTAGCTCTTTGCTTAGCTCCCCTTGCTGTGTGTGAATGGTACCGCCACTGTTCTTGGCGGCGTGGATTGCGCCGACGACTTTGGACAGATGATCCTTGCTGATGAGTGCTCCCATGAACACATCTTCACGAGGGTCCCCTACTTTCAGTTTCCTTGAATATGCAAAACAGACAATGTAATTGCTTCAAGGCTGTCCGTAATTAATGGCCAAAGTTGACAACGCAAAGTCTTTTGACCAAACAATAGGTTCCAATTGGTGTTGTTCAGCAAAGTTCGCGAAGTAAACTTTGTTCAGTTGAAACAAATAAACATGGACTAGTTTTCAAATTCGTCTTCATCAGCAAACAAACAACAAGAAACTAAGGCCAAAAAAGAAATAGTCTGTTTACGGTAACCCGACCGACCCTATTTTTTTCGCGCGACCCTAGACTTTTTTTTGGCATTTGGGAAAACAACCACTTTTGGTTTTTTTGCAAAATAACGTAAAAATATGGTTTTTTGGAAAAAAAATAAAAAAAAAATCCCGACCTACCGACCCTATTTTTTTGGCCTATGTTACCGTAAACAGACCTATTTTTGGGGGGGGCCTAAAAAGAAGAGTAGACAGAGAAAGAACATGACGAGATTAACGAACACAGAAGAATACAGACAGAGTCTAACGTCACCAAAAAAAGAACAAAATCAAAAGAAAGACATCTAGAAACAACACTTTGCTGACATTTCTCAAAAATGTTCTGTTTAGATTATAGTCACTGCTTCAAACTCAAAGCAAACATACCAATATTATAACACATGTACTCACTTCATCTCCTCTACAAATCGTTGCAGGAAAGTGGGGTAGATGTCCTTGTGGACAAAAATACGACTGGTGCACAGGCAGATCTCACCTTGGTTCATGAAACTTGATCTGTGAAGAAAAAGTAAGAAGGACATACAGAAAATGCAAAATACAGTCGCACCTGCCCTGGCAACCCCCTTCGTTATAAAGGGCGCGGCCGCAACTTTTAAGGTAAAACTGAGAAAAATCCACACAACAGGCGCTTCCAGTGTAATGGCAAGAATACAGCGTGGAAATATTTTTGCTCCCGATTTGTAGTAAGTTTAAAGGCAGGTGCATAGTAATAGCTTAATTGTGACCTCTGGTCAATGACCTATACTTGTCAGCTGAGACCAGCTGCCTGGCCCCAGTTTACAGACACTGACCTTCTTACCCGGGGTCAATGACCAAGTTTAATCTGTGAGACCTGAAGCTTTACCTATGACACCGACTGTTTGAGAGGAAACTCTGCCAGGGTGATAGTAGCAGAAACATGCATATATCACAACAGAGGGAGTGTTGTGTTTCTTTGTCTACAGTGATGGGGCTTCCACTGTAATAAGTATATGGTTACTCACTTGATGCAGTCTGGGATACACTTATCTAGGTCAGCATCTTCAAAAACAACGGCAGCGTTTTTTCCTCCAAGCTGGAAACAAAGACATTTTTTTTTATCACAGAAATGGAATATAATAATTTTGAATACAGCTGTACTACAATATTTCTCCAAAATCAAACAGACAAAATTGGAATGAACACTGACTGACGTACGAACAGTTATAAATATTCCCATATCATTTACATATTACTGCACACCAACTGCAGGGCTAACACACAAAAAAAGTAAAAAACCTGAAAGGCCAGGGTCCACGGCAGCACCCCCCCAGAAGCTGAGGCTTTTTGTATTTTATTATCTTGTAGGGAGGTTTGTGTGTGTTAATAACATGATTAAAAAATTAAACCAATCCTGGCGATGGCTGGTTGAAAAAAAGCTCGATTGAATCCTCAGGCCACAACCCTTGTACATAAAACTTTGATTTCTCTTCATCTTCTTTGTTCATGGGCTGAGACTCCCACGTTCACTCATGTTTTTGCACGAGTGGTTTTTTACCCCGCCATTCAGGAAGCCATACGCCGTTTTCAAGGGAATACTGGGTATTTTTGTGTTTCTATAACCCACCGAACTCTGACATGAATTACAGGTTCTTTTGCGTGCGCACTTGGTCATGTGCTTGCGTGTACACACGAAGGGAGATAAGGCACTAGTAGGTCTGCACATAAGTTGACCTAAGAGATCGGAAAAATCTCCACCCTCAACCCAAACGTTTGATTTGATCTTTCTCCTTCTCTCACCTCCAGGGAGAACTTCTTGCAGGACACTGTAGCAGCTTTTCGAATTCTCTCAGCCGTGACTGTCCCCCCAGTGAAGGAGATGAGGGGCACTTTGGGGTGTGACACCAAGCTATGTCCTGCGGTCCCTCCCAGTCCAAACACCATGTTGACCACACCTGCTGGCACACCTGTAACAAAGGTGAAAATTATGCAATCAAAATGTAACTCAGGTAAGTAAAGAGTATTTACTAATTAAAGGGGCACAACTGTCCAACAAACGTTTTACGTTTGGGTCCTTGAGACATGAATAAGAAAACGTGTCATTTGATAATCTTCTTCTTCTGTGTTCCTGGGTTGCGAGTTCCATGTACTTACACTCATGGGCATGAGTGGGCTTTTACATGTATGGCCTTATCAGTTTGTTTGTTTGTTTGTTTGTTTGCTTAACGCCCAGCCGACCACGAAGGGCCATATCAGGGCGGTGCTGCTTTGACATATAACGTGCGCCACACACAAGACAGAAGTCGCAGCACAGGCTTCATGTCTCACCCAGTCACATTATTCTGACACCGGACCAACCAGTCCTAGCACTAACCTCATAATGCCAGACGCCAGGCGGGGCAGCCATGCACTAGATTGCCAATTTTAAAGTCTTAGGTATGACCCGGCCGGGGTTCGAACCCACGACCTCCCGATCACGGGGCGGACGCCTTACCACTAGGCCAACCGTGCCGGTACCTTATCAGTTTGGAAGGGAAAAACCTAACAAGATAAGCGTTTATCGTCATTATTTTCTGTTGTGTTTTATACTTGTCCCGTTTTGTCAATTAAACTTTCCATCAACATAGCACATTTGTTCCTTGATTCGTGATATGGAAACGTACTGTTTGCATGGTCTGAGCCAAATAACGCTGTTACATTCTGCCACATGCACACACACCAACACGCATGCATGCACTTTCGCAATAGATTCATTTTGGACATAACTTTATTGCGCTTGTATGGATTGTGAGATAGTGAATATTCTTGGTTTTTAGGGAGACACGCGTTCTACACATGCTCCTTGTCCACGTGTCAGACACACTCTTCAAAATGACTGGGCTACGGTCACTAGTGTCATGAGGTCAAGTTTGACACACCAAAAGTAAGGCTGATGGGGTCTATGTCGACCAAAAGAGTGGGATTCCCTGTAGGTGGAGTTCCTGTAGGGGGATTTCCTGTATACAGGGAATCCCACAGGGTCTAGTTCCAGTAGTGTTTCGCTGAAAGTCACGTGATGCTTAACGACATCGGTAGAATTTGATGTTTTTCGATCTTTAGTGAATAATTCTTAGAAATTCGAGTATGGTTTGCAAGTTTTATTGACAAACTCTAACCTGTGGGATTCCCTGTATACAGTGAATCCCTCTACAGGAACTCCACCTACAGGGAATCCCACTCTTTTGGTCGACATAGACCCCATCAGCAAAAGTAAGAGCATTCACTTGTTCACAACCCACACAAACCTGACATCAACTATTTTGTGCAGTCTGATATTCACTTATACGCACCGGCCTCCTGCATGATTTCACACAGTTTGAAAGCGGTGACAGACGTCAGTTCGCTCGGTTTTGCCACCACAGTGTTGCCTGCCGCCAGTGCAGGGGCCAACTTGAATGTGAGAAGATACAGAGGGAGGTTCCACGGTGAAATCAGTCCGGCCACTCCGATTGGTTCTTTTATTGTGTACTGGACGGCACCGCGCTCTTCTTGAATACGAGACCTGGTAGAATAAAAAATAAATAAAAAATAAGCATTTTCAATTTTCAGAGCATTAAAGGCCACACTTGGAGCAATTATTAATTGAGCGCAAAGTTGACCTCGCAACGAATACTTCACAAGATCATTTACCAAATATTCAACGCTGCTTAGCACTGGCGTTGCCGGAAACAAAGCATAGTTGGTTTTTTGTGTTTTTTTTTCTCTCTTTTTATTGTTTTCATCCTCTCTTCTCTTGCTTGTCCCGACGCTTGTTCCTTCTCCCAGTATACTCTCACGCCCCCCCCCTCACTGCAATATCCACCCCTGAACTTTGTTCTGCGAAACAAAACGTATTTGAGTGGCACGCGGCGCCGGACCTGGCTGCAAAACCACTAGCATCTTATCTTCTATGACAAGGCTGCCTGGGAACACGCATCACTTACTAAGTGGAATTGAAGTAACCCAATCCAGCCTTCACAGGAGTTCTCTTTCTTTGCATATTAACGTCAATGAAGCTTTAAAAACACCTGCTTTTGCGAAATGAAGGTAGTCCTCCTGCATGGTAGCATTGTTTGTAACGCAGTTTTTTTTTGTGTAACTTTGGAACCGATCTGACGACCTTTACTTCTTTGGTATTTAGCCCGTCCTTAATTGAGACCGAAGTGGACTTAATGAACGAAGACTTCGCAAAGTCTTTTTACTGAAAACTCAGCGCTATAGCTTCATGAGGCGAGCTTCGGGAAGTATACTTCTTGAGTCGACTTCGCCCAGTTAATTAAGGACAGGCTTTATTCTTTAAACATACCTGTTCATGTCATGAAGTATGTATGAAGCGAAGAACCTGAAGTTGTGCACTGCGCGCGGAATGTCGACGGCTTTGGCCAACCAGATTGGTTTTCCCTGGTCACGGGACTCAAGTTCAGCAAACTCCTCCAATCGAGACTCAAGAAGGTCGGCAATTCTGAACAGCAACTTTGAGCGCTGCTGAGCAGTTGTGTTGGACCAACTGAAATGCAACTATTACAATTAATTTGTGTACTGTGTGTGCATGCCTGTTCTAACATAGTAACTGTACGTGTTTTAGAGAGAGAGAGGGAGAAGTGAATGAGAGAGAAAGAGAGCAATATAGGGGGAGTTAGATTAATTTACATGTCATCAGCAGGAAGAAATATAATGCGAGAAAAACAAAACAAAAACCAAACAGTAACTACACAGAAAACCTTGTTTAAGGCCAAAAAAAAAAAATAGGTGTGGTTAAGGTAACATAGCCCCAAAAAAATGGGTAGGAAGGTAGGCAATCACTTTTTTTTTTTTTTTTTTTTTTTTCTAATGTGTACAAATTAAACCTACTTGACAGGGAAATAAGTGTGCGACTCGAGCGCTTTCGCTTTCATTGCGTTTTCTGCACTCGTTTTTTTTGGTTTTTTTTTGACAAATGTAATAAAAAGTTATAGGGTCGGCCCCTAAAAATAGGGTAGGTCGGGTTAACGAAACCACATCTTCTTTTTCTTTAGGCCTAACTACACAGAAAACCTTGTTTAATCCTTACTGTTCACATTGGTCCCATAGTCTTATTCATAAACTTTCCCAACAACAATTACAACAGCTCACATTCTTCAACTAGCTCCCACAGGCAAAGTAGCAAGCCAACATACACCTTAGCCGTGACTATTGAGATTTGCAACCAGAAACCGGAGCAAAGTACGCTCTTAGTCTAATGCGCCCGGTGTAACGATGTCAGCTTTCTGCCTCTGTCACCTTTCTGATTCGGCCTTGTTGATCTTGTATAAATCCACACTGAACAAAAAAACACCCTTTGATAGTACATACTTATGCTGATGGGGTCTATGTCGACCAAAAGAGTGGGATTCCCACAGGGTGGAGTTATTCAATAAAACTTGCAAACCATACTCGAATTTCTAAGAAATATCAAAAAAGATTGAAAAACATCAAATTCTACCGATGTCGCCAAGCACCACGTGACTTTCAGCGATATCAGCGACACGCTACAGGAACTAAATCCTGTGGTATTCCCTGTATACAGGGAACCTCTCCAGGAACTCCACCTACAGGGAATCCCACTCTTTTGGTCGACATAGACCCCATCAGCCATACTGATTGACGATCAACCTTGGGTACTTTACATTCATGGGGTCAAATTTGTCCAACCAATTTAAACTTAGAAATTTGATTCATCCTAAAAATGTTTCCCTTCTCATTCAAGGGACGTAACCACTCAGTGCACGTTTTCGAAGAAATCGAATTTGGGATGAAATCTATTAAATTTCACCACCAATTTCCTTTAAAATGCAAGAAACTGACATGCTTTTCGTCCTTAAATACGTTCACTTCTTAAAATTAATTTGACCAGGAAACATTTCAGTCTCGAGTATATATATCGAGGGAGTAAGGTGACAGAGGGACCAATCGCACATCGCTACACCGGCCCTTTAACTTCAAAAGGCCCAAGGGAAGACAGGATGGCCCTCCAATTTAAGACTTTCTCAGAGTCAGAGTTCGGTGGATTATAGAAACACAAAAATACGCAGCATGCCTCCCCCGAAATCGGCGTATGCTGCCTGAATGGTGGAGTAAAATGGTCATACCCACATGTAAAAATCCACTCGTGCTAAAAACATGAGTGAACGTGGGAGTCGAACGAAGAAGAAGAAGAAGACTTTCTTCATTCTAACACCCTATTTTCAGGGCCTCACATCCATGAGAGCATAGACCTATATTAGGTCCCTGATGAGAGGGAGCATAAGACAAATGTCCTGGCCAATGTAAAAGTGATATAGGACATTTGTCCTGAACAAAAACAAATCAATAGGACACTTTTTTCCCGTAACAAAACGTAAATACAATTAAACTTGATTAGTTTCTTTGCACGAGGGTAAAAGAACAAAAATACTTTTCTTGGCAAAAAGGTAACAGAACATATAAAATAATTACATGGAGTCAGTGCAGTGTTTCTGTCTCTGAACTTCAACTACTGTGCTGGTTCCTTTCTTTTGCTGAAGAGCATTCGCTTCCTCGTGGATGTCCACTTTTCAACAACCTTCACCACCCACTGTGACTTGTGAATGTCATCCTTTGGCCCCTCCAGGTACACACGCATCAAGCTTGAGACGAAGTTACGCGTGGGGGTGAGGGAGGGGGTAGTGTCTTTCTTCGGCTCCGATGTTTCATTGTTTGACTATCGCGATCGACATTCTCACCTGGGCGATCGGGCTCTAACTGCTCTGGGGCTGGAGGAAGCTCAGTTTTCGTGCGACTGACAGATGATGAGGGAAGGGACTTGAAGTGTAATTTCTTCTGTCCCTTTTCTGGGATCAGTTTTTGTTCTAAAGGCGGCATGTTTGTTATTTTCGGGGAAAGCGCGAAGGGAGGCAACTCTCCACTGGCTTCGAGCATTCCGAGTTGCGAGCCTTGGAAACTCTTTGGTACTAGAGGCACAAAGTGTCTAATTTCGTCTGCTACACATCGCTTCGCAATACATCGATAAATTAGCATTCAAACTACTGTAAATTGAGAAGTACTGACGGTGTCCGGATCAAATGATAGAATAATCGGACATTGACCACTTTGTGACAAAAACAATAGGTTCTGCATGAAAAATGTATTGGACATTTGAAAAAAAAATATCCTCATATGTCCGATGTCCGACGTGGATGTGAGGCCCTGTTAATTTCCTCAGACTTTTTGTTCTCAACCTCTGTAACTTCACCTCCATTTTCAGACTCCCCCCTTTTTAAAACTTGCTTTTCTAAAAAAACTATCGTGAGATCTTAAAAGGGGGGTTCTACTGTACCAACATTTTCCCTGAGAGAATACAACACAAGCTGATAAGAACATGTTGAACTTTAGCTTGTAAAATTCATAGCTCACGATTGAGAGGCATGCATGCAAGCCTCCGATTTTGCAGAACCTGCCCTTGTAAGCATAATTAATAAGTAATATTAGATACTTTTGAAGTCCCCGAATGAACTGTAGAGATGCCTTTTGTTTACATTGGCATTAGAAGAAAATCATGGGCACAGCCGTGTTTTCGAAGGAGGAGAGGCAACTCGATCCGAATCTTTCAATTTTACATATATGCATTTTCTCGTCATTTTCGTCGATCAAATAACCCAAAGAAGTAATTCTGCTTAAAGTTTGGGGCTCAATCCCTCAATAGACCCTATCGGTATTCCAAGTTCACGCAAACGTTCACGGCATAAAAAAGAGTTTGTCTCGCGTATATCCCGTGAGAGCTGCCCTGATACCAAAAACGGTCTATCAATTTCACACTAAATATTCTTTGGCTTGATTACAGGGACTTGTATCAAAAATAAGTCCAAAATGCCACTGGATTGTGAGCTATGAATTTACAACGCTAAAGTTCAAGATTACCATAATATGTGTTGTACAAGCAAATAAAGACAAACACAAATACCGATTAACACCGATAGTGATACCTTTCAAAAGCCTGGGTAGCGGCGGTGACCGCATTTTCTACCTCTCTGTGGCCACTGTTGGGTATTTTCGCCCAAGCCTGGCCTGTCGACGGGTCAAAACTGTCAAGTTGCGAGTCGCAGTCCACAAATTCTCCGCCAATAAAGTTCTTGACGAAGAGAAGGTCTGTTTTGTCTCCAACAGAGCTTCCCATTTTGGGTTTGTTGCTGAAGCTGTAAAGTGGTGACGGATGTTTCGAACAACTCTATGCTATGCTAACTTGGTTTTTCTGTCCCCAGACCTAGTGTCTCTTTAGGACATGAAGTGGTTATATGCTAGGTCCAACAACTCGTCAACAGCGTTTTACTTGTAGCGCGTCGAACTCTCGCACACACAATAACAATGTTCGACCTTGACCCCGCCTGTAGCCTCGCTTCTGATTGGCTCGGCGTGACTTGCAAGTGACACACCTTTAAAGAAATGCGGTCTGCTATCAGATTTGGGTTTACATTTTAGTCCGCGTGCTCTTACCAGAATTTTGCACAAACACGTTCTATTCATACCTAACCTTGATTTTGGACAACTGGGTAAAAGTGCACAGAGCGAAAGTGGGTGCCGGGGAGCCTGCCGGGCGGTCCGATTTGTTGAAATCAACACAACTCTCGGCGGCAATGTCAATCACTGAGACCCTTCGGTTGGCTCCCACCCACTTGAGTAGCACCCACTTTCTCTTCGTGTGCCACAGCCCAGAATGCTACTGAAAGTAATTAAGTGACCGGTAAAGAAATGAATAAATAAAAAACATAAAAAAACAGGAACGTTACCATCCTGAACTCAGGTCAAAAATGAGTTACTTCCCTTCGGGTCTCATTCTAGAAACTGGCAATGCCAATAGCCGTGGACCATGCTATAGTATCTCTGCCGTGGACCGATGATTATCAGAATGGAACGTTATGTACAACCACTTGAACTTCGACCCAATCAGGTCTTTACGGGCCATTTGACAGACTAAACACTTATGATACAAAATTAATAATGAACTTAGCATGGTAGAGTATGTTCGACTGAGTCAAATTCGTATTAAACTGAATGTTATGCCCCCTCCCCCATCCCCTGATAAGACCTCAAAGTCTAAAGAACTTGATTGGAGAAAATTAGCTCTTCAGTGAAGGAGGTAAATTCACCGACAACAGTCACGTGATCTGAAAACTAAGGCCTTTGAAATGGGGGAGTTCCTTGCACGGGGCAGAATCTCACGATTGAATGAATAAAACTTTAAAATTAAAAAAAAAGGAGGTGGAAGCGGGGTGGGGGGGGGGGGGGGGGGGAGTCAATGTACCAAGAAATAATGCCTGACAGTAGTAGTGCAGTGACACCATTCTTCAAAGACCATCCTGTCCAGAACTGATAAGACTCCCTCGACTCAATGTTATTTTCTCACGTATGTTTTGTTCGTGTCACTATATTACATCCATCTAAATACTCCCTTTCTTTACAGACTTCCATTTCTCACCCGGGTTTGAGGGGGTCTTTAAAAGGTTGTCTCCCCTGTAGTGGCCCGGTGTAACACGAAATTTTTACTCCACGAAAAATTTACTCCGGAGTAAATATTTCGTACGAAATTCTTACTCAGAGTACACTTTTCGTACGAGAAAAGAACTCCCCAAGGCACGAAAAAATTACTCCCTCCACGAAATTTTTACTCCCCATTTTTTTCACTTTCAGTAAAAATCTCGTACGCAAAAATGGGATGCCGCGGGCGAGGGGATAATGCCAATAAGTGATCTCGCGCACACGAATGTCGCGCTACCCTCCTTCCACCCCTTCCACCACCAAGACTAACAGGGGACAAGGGAGTAAACATTTCGTACACCTGGCATGGGAAGCACGGTTAAATTGCTTGTGTTTGGGTGAAGTAATTTATTCGTTATTTATTTGTCAGGGGAGCCGTAACATTTGTGTACGAAATGTTTACTCGGAACTCACCTGTCTTGGGGAGTAATTTTCTCGTGTAATGGGGGAGTGCTTTTTTCGTAAAGGGAGTAACTTTTTCGTACGAAATGTTTACTCCGGAGTAAAAATCTCGTGGGAGTAATTTTCTCGTGTTACACCGGATGCGGCATTTGGTCGGTCTTACCCACAGGAGTTTGTATCAAAACACCGGTCGATTGGTGTCCTTAGCGGATTGTGACTTTATTTAGTTAGTCCCCGGAAAAAAACAGAAATGCTGCAGCAAAAATGGTTTTTCAGGGGAATAACTGAATAATGTCATCATCGTTTTTTCCCCGCAGCAAAACAGTTTTTCCGAAGCATAATGTTTACATGTTTTTCCGCGGCATTATTGCGACTGACTTTTTCTTCTGAATAATCTGTGACAGTTTTTCTGCAGAAAAAACAACGCTCTTATAAAGTAGCGTTTGTATCCGCTGCCACCCCCACCCCCACAGAGATATACTGAATAGCTAGCTTGCTCCACAGTCACAGGACCAACCAGAAGACGTCTGCCGTGTGTTGACAAAACCGAGTAAGTCCACTAAAGCTACTTCCGAGAAAAACGACTTTTACTGTTTGATAAAATGTCTCAAAAGTGATGATTATCTACATCAACCCACCGAGATGATAAGATAAATAGCATCAATGTACGTTTAAAACTCGATTTTCATAATAATCTGATGGTTGGTTTTGGTTTTGTTGGGCATTTTGTGGACTTACTTGGTTTTGCCACTTTTTCCCCCAATATCAGATCTAACAAAAAATGGGCAGATCTAAGCAAGAGGACTTACTCGGTTTTACCGAAATATTTGGAAGAAGAAGTACAGTGTTGTCAAGAGAAATGACAAAACAGTGAAAATAACACTACGAATTTGCACAAGATAGAGAGAGAGAGAGAGAGAGAGAGAGAGAGAGAGAGAGAGAGAGAGAGAGAGAGAGAGAGAGAGCAAGGGGGGGGGGGGAGCGGGAGGGATGGATGGAGGGAGAGAGAGTAATAAAGGGAGGGAGGGAGATAGAGAGATGGAAGGAGGGGTGGAGATAGGGAGAAAGAGAGGGACGGTGAGAGGGAGGGGGGGGGGGGAGGGAGAGAGCTATGGAGGGAGAGATAATATAGGTCTATGCTGTAGCGTTACTGCTAGTACCGGTATTCACTACCTACAGTAAGGATAAAGGAGTAATGATAATAATCGACCGGCGCTTTGATACAAGCTCCTGTGGTCTTACCGTGACACTGGGAAGGTTGGAAATGTGCACATGATAGGCTTTCATTGAGATAAGTTAATTCTGGATCAGGTCATATCGCCGGGTCAACGACCAGCCGTGATGCACGCCGCGCCGGGCCACGTGTTCATCCAAGGCCGGGCGAGGTACCAACTCGCCCCTCCCATCTCGCCCCTCCCATCTCGCCGCCGTTTTGGCCTTTGTAGTTGCCGACTTCACGGTCCGCTTGCTTTCAACCAGTCAGTGGTGTCAACTCGCCGCAACGCGCAGTGGCAACTCGCCCCCGTACCTTCGGCCAGGTGCCGACTCGCCCCCTCCCATCTCGCCGCCGCTTTGGCCTTGTAGTAGCCGACTTCACGGTCGCCGCCGTACATTCTATGCGATGAAGTCATGTTGAATTTTTGACGTGTGTCGATCAGACCAAATAAAACAAATAAATCACACTTATACTTGAGTTTTACAGTAACACTTTTTAAAAAATTTTTTTATATACTGTATCTACAACGCCTTCAAATCATATAGGATTAATAAAACAATAAAAGAGACAAAACAGATTGGAAATGTGTATATAGAGGTTGCACCTCAAGATGTTTAACATCGAACGACTTTGGAGACTATGATTAATGTAATTTATAAGCTACATTTTTGTCGATAAACTAATCCAGGTGAACAGATATAAAACAGAAAAATGTCATTGAATTCTACCGGTCATTTTACTTACTAATTGTAAGACTCCATTGAAGATTTTACTGACTAATCTTGGTAATGTTTCCCCGCCGACGCAAGGCTTTAAACTCAATCATTTCGCTTTGCATTCTTATTAAAGTGCATTGTAGCCGGCGAAGCAAACATCAGTTTTGGGTGTGTGTGTGTGTGCGTGTGTGTGTGTGTGTGTGTGTGTGTGTGTGTGTGTGAATTGGGGTGAGAGAGAAAGAGAGAGAGAGAGAGACTCAGATAGAGAGAGAGGGAGAGAGGGAGAGAGAGAGAGAGAGAGAGACGATTTGTCCTTCGCTGGGGGTATGCAGCGCCTTGGCATTGCACGTCTACTTAATATTGATTGAAAGGGCACGCTAAAGCGTCTTCCCAAATGTCAAAAAAAGAAAAGAAAAAAAGCATGGGTCACTCTTGGAAATCGTTCTCAATAATTATGCAACCCTTTGACCGATTTGATTTGAATACATCACTCAAAACCTTTGAATTGAAGAACAATGGATAGCATACAAGGGGGTCTTGATTTGGCCTATATGGTCCGCTGGACCCAAAAAGCAACAGATATCAATCAATCAATAGCATACAAGGGGGTCTTGATTTGGCCTATATGGTCCGCTGGACCCAAAAAGCAACAGATATCAATCAATCAATAGCATACAAGGGGGTCTTGATTTGGCCTATATGGTCCGCTGGACCCAAAAAGCAACAGATATCAATCAATCAATAGCATACAAGGGGGTCTTGATTTGGCCTATATGGTCCGCTGGACCCAAAAAGCAACAGATATCAATCAATCAATAGCATACAAGGGGGTCTTGATTTGGCCTATATGGTCCGCTGGACCCAAAAAGCAACAGATATCAATCAATCAATAGCATACAAGGGGGTCTTGATTTGGCCTATATGGTCCGCTGGACCCACAAAGCAACAGATATCAATCAATCAATAGCATACAAGAAGTAAGAGTTCAGAAAATAAAAAAAAAGGTTGAAACATATTTGAAAAATGCTCTTGCATGGCTGCAAAGAGATTCGATCCCGTGACCACATCGTGACGTATCAATTGGTGATTGGCCGCTTTTCCGACTGAGCTAATCTGGCTCAATGTCTTCAGGGGTAAAAACAGAAATCTTGACTTCGAATATTACACTTGAGTTCTGGAGCATGGAGATCAGTGTCTACTCGTCGGTTTCCGAGTGTCTCCGGGGGGTTGTTCGTATTTATGTTCTGTACGTTCTGTCGATCTCACGGTTCGAGGTAAGTTGAGTTGATAGCTATAACCTTATCAGTTTGGAAAGCATACTCAAGTAGCAAGTAAAAAGTGTGACCGACATTATGTTGGCAGTCCAACTCCAAACTGCGTTGACCAATCTCCGAAAGGCGGTGATGTCATTTCATAAAAAGATTTCCCGAATCCAGAATTCCAAACGGTTTTGGAGATTTTGAAGATTTCGTTCGGGACGATGACGTCTAATGGCCGGTTCATAAAATGAACGAAAACAAGCGGTTACAAACTGGCGTCGACAGACCAAATGAATAACAATCGCATAAGATCATCTACCTATGCGCTGACACATTTAAACTCCTCAGCAACAGCCACTCCGGCAAAACCTTCACCAATATCTCACCGGTTACCCGACGCAGCCCGCCAACAGCGCAGCGGCCCTGTGTCTAGGCTGTGACGTCCTCAAGAAAACGTGGGTGTCTCCAGAAAAGTGTCAAATAATGACAGAAAACTGTCTCAATATGCTCACATGTTCTTATCGAAAGGTACAAAGTACATGTGTTAAAAGGATACATAAAATTAAATTCATTAATTGGCAATGGATCGAGCTACCAATGCAATTACAAGCGAAGGTGTTGAATTTTGTTTACTAAAATTGTGTTTTATGTGCTTATTACAAAGTTTTGTTTATCCTGTACGGGAAACATCGCTTACAATAGCTGCTGTCCTACAACGTTGACGCAGACGTTGGAAGGATAAGGGCATAATTATAATTCAAAAAATAAGGATCACTGAAGAAAAGTGGTGATACAAAACAGCGACAGCATCATAATCGAGTGGGTAACACATTTTTTTCTTGGAAAATTAAGGAAAAGGAGGAATAAATAGGTTACACCTAGTCTCAGTGGATATTAAAATAATGGTCTCAGTTTGCGGTCACGAAAACGCTTGCTGAAGCTCGCATTTTTCCTGATTCGATAACTTCGACCATCATTTTTCATATCCACTGAGACTCGGCATGTAACCGTAACCTCTACTTAGTAACCTCTAGCTCTACTTATTTATCATATATATGCAAAGCTAAAATATCAATGACAATCACATTCAGGTTTAAAGTGAAAGCGTTTTTAGAGAATCATAATTAGCGATCACTCCCAGGAAAAAATCACAGTGTTAATAAGGTGACCTCCTCGGTTCTTTCCGTAGATATCTGCTTATTGCTTGAAGGAACCTATGCACACAATTTGAAATGAATCTGACCAGAGATTTAAGCACATAAGTGTGTCCTTAAAGTGTCATCGAGACTTGACTAAAATCCTACTCCAGTGTCCAAAATTAAAGTATTAGATTTCCTTGACTAAATTCCTGTTTCCATAACTAAATTCCTGTTCCAATGACTAAATTCCTGTTCCCATAACTAAATTCCTGTTCCCATAACTGAATTCTTGTTTCCATAACTAAGATCATGTTCAAACGACTAAATTCCTGCTCCAGTGACTAAATTCCTGCTCCAAAGACTAAATTCCTGCTCCAAAGACTAAATTCCTGCTCCAGTGACTAAATTCATGCGCCAGTGACTAAATTCATGCGCCAGTGACTAAATTCTTGTTCCAGTGACTAAATTCTTGTTCCAGTGACTAAATTCATGCTCCAGTGACCAAATTCTTGTTCCAGTGACTAAATTCCTGTTCCAGTGTCCAAAACTCCAACACTAGATCTCCACATAAACAATCATCACTTTGGCGTATCCAGGAGCTGAAACAGACAGAAACACACTGCATTTGACGTTGTTCAAGTTAAAACTGATTTCTCTTAAAAAAATTACACTTGTTCCAACAACACATTCTGAAATTGTCACAGACAAAATATTAGCATAATAATAGCGAGGTCGGTTTTCGGGGCCAAACGCTGTCATAATCAGCTATTTGTGTTTTCCGCGTACCAAGTTCAAGTTCAAGTTTTATTAGTCCATAACCACTGGGGGCATTTTGAACAATAAATACAATCAATACAATCCTGATATATGCTAATATAGTAAATAAAACAAGAGGCGAAGCCTTCAAGGCTCACGTAAGAAATCGACAAACAGTAACACAAACTCAATCACTCCGTCACACAAACACACACACACACACACGCACAAACGCACAGACACACACACACACACACACACACACACACACACACACACACACAGAAAGAGCATAGGTGAAACTGTGCAAGAAAGCGAGACACTAGATCTAGATCTGTCTGTCTGCATGTAGCCTACTTACAGGGACACGACTGCCAACTAGTCTCGGCCCGCTCAAAATAATAATGACTGAGACTTTCAGTACTTCCTTCGCGTGACGTCTAACCCTCTTACGTCATGTGACGTCAATGTAATGTGACGTCTTCAAATGTTAGAGTTTCTACCACAGACATACACACGCACGCACGCACGCACGCACATACGCACATACGCACGCACGCACAGACAGACAAAGTTACGATCGCATAGGCTACACTTACGTGAGCCAAAAATGAAAAAAAAATTATGAAAAACTGTTACAAATTCTGTTAATAAAGTCCAAAATATTCTTTAGCAATTTCTTTTTCTTAGTAGCAAACAACTTTTTAAATTTAAGTGCATTAGGCTTTTTCCAATAGTAAGGTGGTAACAACTCAGCTCTATCTTCTTTGAAAAAATCACAGACAAATAAATAATGGAATTCATCACCTATGTCTAGTGATACACCAATAGGGCCAGATATTTTGACGAGACTTACACATTAACATGCTTCCATTTGAAACTTCTCTGTCTTCATCGGGGATTGACGCCCGACAAAAGGTAATTGAAGCCCGACGGAGCGAAGCGACGGAGGGCTTCAATTAGACTTTGGGAGGACGTCAATCCCCGATGAAGACCTCGAAGTTTCAAATGGAAGCATGTTAATGTTATTGTAATTCAATCTGACGACGATCTCTTTCCTGCTTTCCTGCGGTTGTAAACAGACAGAATTGGTTCTGTTCTGTTCACACACTACTTTCAGTCCACCTACCTGCAAGGGTCAAGTCCCAATAAATATGTCTCTGTATTCCTATCGTATCACTCTGCTCCTGTTTTGTTTTCTTTCACACACATTTCCCCTTCTTTTTTGACGGGTTTCTGGACATCAAACTCTAAAAAAATTCTTTTCATCACAAAAGCGATCTTTGGAATTGACTGACGTAGTCCGGAAGATTTCATGCATCAACTTACGTCACGTATTCGACGTCATCACTTCGCATACCTTATGGTCTCGGTATTTCGTTGGCCTTCATATTTCCTACTTGTAAAATGACCCTGAAAGCTAACCGAGACTAGTTGAGGTTGTATCAATGCGCTTGCCGGATGCCGCTTTTGACTACACACTCCCGACGATGCGGGTTTGTCTGAACCCATACATTTGAAAGAGGGTTTTTACCGTTTATTCCTCTAACGACGATGCGGGTTTGTCTGAACCCATACATTTGAAAGAGGGTTTTTACCGTTTATTTCTCTAACGACGGGGTGGGTTCAGGGAAACCCACAGCGCTACTTCAGTGGTTGCATCGAGTTTCTCCCTTCACCGACCTCTTGCAGGGGAGGGAGAGGGGGAGGGAGAGGGGGAGGGAGAGACTGAGAGAGACTGAGAGACTAAGAAAGAGAGAGAGAGAGAGAGAGAGAGAGAGACTAAGAGAGAGAGAGACTAAGAAAGAGAGAGAGAGAGACTAAGAAAGAGAGTCTAAGAAAGAGAGTGAGAGACTAAGAAAGAGAGTGAGAGAGACTAAGAAAGAGAGAGAGGGAGACTAAGAAAGAGAGAGAGAGAGAGAGAGACTAAGAAAGAGAGAGAGACTAAGAAAGAGAGAGAGAGAGAGAGACTAAGAAAGAGAGAGAGACTAAGAAAGAGAGAGAGAGACTAAGAAAGAGAGAGAGACTAAGAAAGAGAGAGAGAGAGACAAAGAGAGAGATACTAAGAAAGAGAGAGAGAGAGACTAAGAAAGATAGAGAGAGAGACAAATAAAGAGAGAGAGAGAGACAAATAAAGAGAGAGAGAGACAAAGAGAGAGAGAGAGACTAAGAAAGAGAGAGAGAGAGACTAAGAAAGAGAGAGAGAGACTAAGAAAGAGAGAGAGAGAGAGACTAAGAAAGAGAGAGAGAGACTAAGAAAGAGAGAGAGGGAGACTAAGAAAGAGAGAGAGACTAAGAAAGAGAGAGAGAGACAAAGAAAGAGAGAGAGAGACTAAGAAAGAGAGAGAGAGACTAAGAAAGAGAGAGAGAGAGAGAGAGACTAAGAAAGAGAGAGAGAGAGACTAAGAAAGAGAGAGAGAGAGAGAGACTAAGAGAGAGAGAGACTAAAAAAGAGAGAGAGAGACTAAGAAAGAGAGAGAGAGAGACTAAGAGAGAGAAAGAGAGACTAAGAAAGAGAGAGAGAATGAGAGAGAGAGAGACTAATAAAGAGAGAGAGAGAGACTAAGAGAGAGAGAGAGAGACTAAGAAAGAGAGAGAGAGAGACTAAGAAAGAGAGAGAGAGAGACTAAAAAAGAGAGAGAGAGACTAAGAAAGAGAGACTAAGAAAGAGAGAGAGACTAAGAGAGAGAGACTAAGAAAGAGAGAGAGAGACTAAGAGAGAGAGAGAGAGAGAGAGAGAGACTAAGAAAGAGAGAGAGAGAGACTAAGAAAGAGAGAGAGAGAGACTAAGAAAGAGAGAGAGAGAGACTAAGAAAGAGAGAGAGACTAAGAAAGAGAGAGAGACTAAGAAAGAGAGAGAGAGAGACTAAGAAAGAGAGAGAGAGACTAAGAAAGAGAGAGAGACTAAGAAAGAGAGAGAGAGAGAGAGACTAAGAAAGAGAGAGAGAGAGACTAAGAAAGAGAGAGAGAGAGAGACTATGAAAGAGCTAGAGAGAGAGAGAGACTAAGAAAGAGAGAGAGAGACTAAGAAAGAGAGAGAGAGACTAAGAAAGAGAGAGAGAGAGACTAAAAAAGAGAGAGAGAGACTAAGAAAGAGAGAGAGAGAGAAACTAAGAAAGAGAGAGAGAAAGAGAGACTAAGAGAGAGAGACTAAGAGAGAGAGAGAGACTAAGAAAGAGAGAGAGAGAGACTAAGAGAGAGAGAGAGACTAAGAACGAGAGAGAGAGAGACTAAGAAAGAGAGAGAGAGAGACTAAGAAAGAGAGAGCGAGAGACTAAGAAAGAGAGAGAGAGAGACTAAGAGAGAGAGAGACTAAGAAAGAGAGAGAGAGACTTAGAAAGAGAGAGAGAGAGAGACTGAGAAAGAGAGACAGAGAGAGAGACTAAGAGACAGAGGGAGAGACTAAGAGAGAGAGACAGAGAGAGAAACAGACAGAGAGAGAGACAGACAGAGAGAGAGAGAGAGAGACAGACAGTCAGATAGACAGACAGTCAGATAGACAGACAGACAGACAGACAGACAGACAGACAGAGCAACTGACAACAGACATACAGACAGAGAGATACGGACAGACAAAGAGAGAGACAGACAGTCTCTTGGAGACAAACAGGCAGACAGACACTGTTCCGCCGCTTTGGTAATTATGGGTGTAGCAGAACCCGCGCCGTCGGCAGAGGGATAGTTACAATCACTACTACTCTTTAAAAGTATGGGTATGTGTGAACCCGCGCCATCGGTAGTGTTTATGTAAATTATCATAATCAATTAATTCTGATGTTTTGTCATGTACACACTAAAAATTTGCAGACAGAGAGCAAATTAGGTGTGTGAGAGATACTTAAAATTTCAAAACGATACCTTTAATGGTTCCAGAGTTACAATGATTTTAGTGTGTCTCTGGGTACAGGTGAACCCAGGAAGCACGGCAAAGGTTAGGATTTTTTAGCGAGTCCCCCCTCTGCTTCTTTACCTCTGTAAACTTGTAGAGCTAGTTATTTTTGGATAAACACTCAGCAGGGGTGGGCACCTGTCGCATTGTCGCATTTTTTTGCGACAAGGGAAGCCGATTTTGGATAGGCGAAATTGCGACAAGTTGCGACAGAGTGCTCTTTTTAAATTTGCTATGTATTTTTTTCCCCAGATCTATTTTAGCTGATTCCAAGGCTGATCAATCCGTGGTGTGTAGCCTGACCATATCGAGCACTCTTTGGCACTCTTCTGTTCTTAAGTCTGGAAAAGTCGTATCGCGTCTTTTTCAAAGATGGAAGCGAGGGAAAACGAAGAAAGCGCCCGAACTTGAAGCGCAAGGAAAACGCTGGACATTCGTTCATTTTTCAAAAGGTACGGCTTTCATAATGTGTTGTTAGCCGTTGTACTTCAATCTAAAATGCAAAGTACCAATGCAGATCTGCCCGGTGATCACGCTTGGTGTGGCTTTCTTCTAGCATCTTCACTGCTTCTTCTTCTTTCACTTTCATTTCAATTTGATGTAGGCGCCTGGCAGACAACTTGTTGTTGAAGGTCGACTGACCGACATTGAATCATTGTGATAGATCTGTTCTTTGTTGTGCAGAATCTGTTTTTCGTTCTGAGTTAATTCCGGTTGCCGCTCGTGTTGGAATGACTGGAGGAGGAGCTGGGGGGGGGGGGGGGGGGGGGGGTGAAGCCAGAACTGAAGGGGAATCCCAAAACAACGTAAAATCTGCACCTGCCGTTATGACAGGGCCATCTGTTAGTACATGTATACATGTCATTGCCTGTATCTCAGAAGTGAGTCCAGAGACTTGTACGCTTTTTTCTCAGGCACAGTTTGACATTGTAAAACTAAAAGATAAATGCCCATGGTCCTTAGAAAATATAGCCTTAATACATGGATCTTAAAATTAAGGTTATCCCAGATGAGATGTTTTTGCTGTTTTAGTGTTTTGGTTAGCGTTCAGGTGTTTGAACAGTAAATCGGCTGAGGCCTTTCGATCTACAACAGTGGGTACCAACAGGTGTACGCCCAAGTGTATTGACTGGTAAGTTAAGTGTATGTTAAGGGGCAAACAGGCGATTTTCCACAAAAATCAGTGACAAAATCTGCTGCCAGAAACTGACAATTATCACCCTCAGAATGCACCAGATTGTACCATTTGCTTCCTTTTTTTCAAAAATTTTCCGGGGGGGCATGCCCCGGACCCCCCTAGCAAACTAGGCGCTTCGCGCCGTCGACTTGGCGCTTCGCGCCAAGTTCTGCTACAAACAATATTACTTTTGCTACAAGCAAAGATATTGTGCCCACCCCTACACACAGCAACCAAACAAATCGATAGCGCAATGAGTTGAGAAGCTGTTCTGTGTCGGTACTACTTTTGCGACTGAAAAGTTCCGAACGCTCTAATGTACGAAGTATACATCTCTGGAGCAAACAATACAAACATACCGCATTTAAATTAACAACTACAGGCTTGAACACATGAATCGCCATATAAAATCCATAAGTTCGGTTGTTTTCTGAATCTAGATCTGCCGTGCACAAACGTTCATCACAAGCAAATTTCCAAGGCAAGTAACTCATACGTTGTCTAGCGACAAGAGTAGTTCCCCTTTCAAATTTCTTGTCACTCAATTTCTTCGACAACAGACAGCAATCCGACGGTCAGTTTTCAACAATATTTCATGTTATAAACAGATCACACCAAATGCACACATCTTATCAATTTAAACAACATAAAGCGGTTTCATACACTATTTTCTGCAGAAAACTGAACTTCATACAGTTTTTAACGTTGGAACACGGGTGCAAAAGTTCGTCTGCTAGTCCCATTTGACGAAAGAACATCCTAAGCGATACCAAAACATGAACAGAACACACAATATCTGCCTTTACCACCACAGCAGAATAACAGCATATCTGTGTACTTGATTTTAGTCCAAAATAGAGAAACTGACAAGAAGTGTTAACAGAATGGAATGATTTGCACGGAACTATACAACCGCGCATTAATCGATCGCCTGCGCAGGTTGACTGGTTGAGTGAATATGATTCGATCAAACTTTCGCAAAAAAAACTCCTCTTTTCTTTGATTAACTGAAGAAAGGAGGAATAAAGAGGTTACACACCTCGTCTCAGTGATTATCAAAAATAATGGTCTCTCAGTTCGCGGTCATGAAAAAGCTCGCTGAAGCTCGCATTTTTTATTATCCGCAAACTTCGACCATTATTTTTGATAATCACTGAGACTCGGCATGTAACCTCTACTTAATGACCGGTAATTTTTAATGAGTTGGGGCATTCTGACCAATCACAGGATCTGTTTCATTAAAACGCAAACTTGATTGAATTACAATATTAATTATAATGTCGCGGAGTCGAAGACGAGGGGCATTTTAATCAATGTGTCAGGCATATTAATCAATGTGTCAGGCATATTAATCAATGTGTCGGGCATATTAATCAATGTGTCATTTTCATGATGGCAAGGGCATAACAACGAAGTTTGAAGTTGAACATGCAGTGCTCGAAAATATTTTCATTTGTTTCTTATTAAAAATTAAATTAAAATGGCGCAAAAACCAACAATAACAACAACCTAATATAAACACACACACACACACACACACACACACACACACACACACACACACACACACACACACACACACACACACACACACACACACACACACACACACACACACACACACACTCGGGTACACACACCTTCAGTATCCCAGCGACTGGAGGTGTTCAGTCTGGAATAGCGAAGAAGAGGTTTGACTCCTGACTCAAAGTCACAATAACCTTTCTCAACGACAGCCAACCAACCTTCATCGGTGGAACAGGAACCCACCGCGTACTTGCAGACATTGAAAAAACGACCCACGGCGTTTCTGGGTAAAAAAAAAATAGGTGTTATTTTTACGTCACAAAAGAAAGGTGTTATTTTTACGTCACAAAAGAAAGGTGTTATTTTTACGTCACAAAAATCACAAGAGGGGACGGATAGACTGGAAGAAATTGGTGTGTGTGTGTGTGTGTGTGTGTGTGTGTGTGTGTGTGTGTGTGTGTGTGTGTGTGTGTGTGTGTGTGTGTGTGTGTGTGTACCCCCGTTTCCACAGGTTTGGTTGCCTAAATCACCATAAGGCAACCATCCACACGTGGATGGCAACCTAAACTCTGGATGGCAACCTAATTGTGTGGATGGTCGCTTCATTTAACACCGTTAAATTGACTTTTTTGACGGAAAGAATGTCATAACAATGTTCAAAATGACATTCTTTCCGTCCTCTATAGGCGACGAAATAGGTCAAATTTTGTGCATTTTTTAGTGCAAAATTCTTCGATGCCGGAGCGAGTACTGCACCCAGTGCTGTTGTAGTGCAAGTGCACTAGAAAGGCACTACACCCAGTGCCGCCTCTTAGGTAACCATCCACACTTTAGGTGTGTGTGTGTGTGTGTGTGTGTGTGTGTGTGTGTGTGTGTGTCTGTGTGTGTGTGTGTGTGTGTGTGTGTGTGTGTGTGTGTGCGCGAACGTGCGTGTGAGTTGAAAGGAACTAAAACTACAAAACGAAAAATAGCAGCTTACCCATAGAAGCCGAAAAACGCATACGTCTCGTTTGGACCGATATCTTGGTAGGTGGACGAAACAATCCGGGCGGGTTCAAACCAGGTGGTTGGTGTTGACCCAGCACCGTTGAACACGATACTGACAACCTCTGTGTTGTCTTCGTACAGCGCAAATTTCACCTGTAAAAGAACTGAACTTTAAGAGCCGTACACGTACAGAACACCAATTTATTCATATCCCTTCGCACCAAATTAAAAGCACACAAAAAAAGAAAAGAATGAATGAAATAAAAGAAAAAAGAAAAAAAAGATATTATAAGATGTTTGCTATTTTCTTTGCTTTTATCATTATTTCTTATTTGTGCTTCGTTTATCGATACAACGTCTTGTGCACGGGTCAAAATGTGTGTGTCAGGGGTGGTTTGACTTGAACTTGACGTTCGTGTTTCTCACACAAAGATACACGCACTCCATGACTTTGTAAGAAGACATGACATATCGGTAGGTTTCATTTGTTTGTGACGAATTTATTGAAGTAGTTTTGGGTTTTTTGTTTACATTTGCCAGTTTGCCAGTTGGTTTTTGGAACTTTGCAAAGCAGTGTCTTGTCGTCTGTTTAGGTCTGGGGAAACGCCAATGAAAAGAGCCGAAGAATCCTCGAGCGTTTCTATTGGGTTTGCTTTTGATTATCCATGTAATAGGGCTTCCTGCAACTATGGTAACCGGGGATTTATTCCCCGGGGAACATGAGATTTATTTGCCAGGTGCTTGTGAATGAAAACTCGTGAAAATGATGACAAACATATTTAACTTAATTATGTCTATCACGTTGTTTAATTGGGACTCACACACGTTAAACTGAGATAATTATCCTACATATGTGACAAACACCACCCATTAGATAAATAAATCTGATACTCACATGCGTGTATATTTTCAAAATGAGGTCAACGGGTCAAGCGATGTGATTGGCTATGAATGAGGAACTCCTTTTGCAACAAAATGCACAACTTCAACGAACTGTAACGATCAGATTTCAACGACAATGAAGAGTTTTCTTAGCGAGGGGCTGTACAACGACTTCTGTGCTGGGCCAACATTTGAAAAAAACCTTCATGAAACGACAAATGAGTCGATGATGCAATACAAAACCACACTCTAGAAAATTAAACACACACACACACACACACACACACACACACACGCACATGCACATAGGCTACACACACTAACACACACACACACATCCACATAACTACGCAAACACACACACACACACACACACACACACACACACACACGCGCGCGCGCACGCACGCACGCACACACATTTGTGTACGATATGCGCGAAAGAAATTTGTAATCCTAAAGGTAATCCAGAAATTCAAGTGAACGGAACTGGCATAGAAAGTTTGAATGAATCGACACGAGAATTAATGCTTTAATTTGGGTGAGAAATTTGTCGCAATCATTTTTTGGTGAAGTTTAGTTACCACAACCAGGCATTCTATCATCACACCAAAAAATAATGATTATACCAATCTGTCAATTTCACACCAACCTTTTTGGGAGAAATCCACCCGCCATTCCACTGCTCCATAAGCTTTGATCTGACGTGTTTGTCGCAATGACCGGAAGCGGAAGCAGTCCAACAGGTGACTGGAGCAAGAGCGCCCCCCAGCGGATAGTCATGGTAAGTTCCGGTTTCGAGGAAGGAGTTGGAGATCCTCTCGCGGTTGCCGCTCTTTGCATTGACGACCATCGCCCATTGCTCGTCAGTGGCGAAGTCTTTTCACACCCACACATACGGTCAGACAGACAGAGACAGACAAACACACACAATCGCGCGCGCACGCACACGCGGCACGCATGCATACACACTGACACGCATGCATACACACACGCATGCGCGCGCACACACACGCACATGCTTTCATACACACACACACACACACACTGGCACACACACACACACTTCACACACACACACATACACACACACACACACACACACACAAACACACACACACAAACCTTGCTCCTGTTGAAAATAGATAGCATCCTCTTCCACGGCAGACTCGACCCCTGGCTGGTAGATGTAGCGGTCAGACAGACAGCACTGACCTGTGGCCGGCACGTGACTCCCGCTGACACACTGACTGCTGAGGGAACACAGGGCTACACATTTGGTGAGGCTCGACACGCCGAGCAGAGACTGTGTGCAAGTCTCAAGCTTCATTCCATCCTCCTTGCGGTACACGACTGCTGCAGTGTTTTGGACAGCCAGCAGTAGTTCCATACTGAAGCTCAAAGTCAGAAGACACGTCGCGTGTTTAGACCTCATGGTTGCGGTGAGACCAATCTGAAAATATTGGCGGTTAAAGCCGAACATCCGTTTTGCGCGATAAAGTTACCAACCGATACCAGATTTACACGAGTTGCTTTTTCAAATAATTATTGAAAATCTCGCGTTCGATCGCATTTCAATATTAAAATAAAAATCGTGTAAGTCTGTGGGATCACACAGCAAGCTATGTAGTATTCTCTATTTACGGATGATATCAAGCTTGACGTAATGCTGGAAGAACGCTTGTTCTAGGTTCTTGCTTTTATTTTAATTTTTTTTATCAAGCGAAGATTTGCAAAACGAACACAAATCCTGTGATTTTATCGCTCATCAATTTCATCAAATGTATTTCTTTTTGTACTGGTTTATTTGTTTGTTAGTTGGTTATTTGGTGTGTTTGTCAGTCAGTATAGTAAATCTCAATTTGTGCATAAAATGAATCAATGATTGTCTAGCCACCGTCGCCGATATAACCTTCGTGGTTGAAAACGACGTTAAACACCAAATAAAGAAAGAAATTGTCTAGCCAACGTACATGATGACGAAACTCCTTCAGCTGGAAATTGATCTCTATTCTGAGAGAATCTCCCGCGCGGTGCACGTGTAATGCAAACAAAATGTACAAGAAACCTGTTTATAAAGCTCGGAAAACCAATACAACGACGACAGTCTTAATTGACATGTTTGATAAATATGTCCATGACAGAAACTATTAAGTTCAGTGTTAAAAAATGCATGCGAGTAATAAGGTTTTAGAGTGGAAGTCTTTGGTGCGTGGAAATTCAATTCAATTCAATTCAATTCAATAAAACTTTATTTTCTGAATGGAATGACGTCAGCGTTAAAAAATTTGTAGGTAGGTAAATAGAACATAAGAGAGAGAAAGAGAGAGAGATAGAGAGAGAGACACACACAGAGAGAGAGAGGAGAGAGACTGAGAGAGAGAGAGAGAGAGAGAGAGAGAGAGAGAGAGAGAGAGAGAGAGAGAGAGAGAGAGAGAGAGAGAGAGAGAAAATCTACGCGCGTGGTTGTATGTGACTTGAAAAGAAAAAAACAAGTCGCGTAAGGCGAAATTACTATTTTAGTCAAGCTGTGGAACTCACAGAATGACACTGAACGCACTGCATTTTTTCACAATGACCGTAGTCCGCCGCTCGTGCAAAAGGCAGTGAAATTGACGAGCACGCTTTTCTGTACCTCTCTTGGTTTAAACTTTCTGAGCGTGTTTTTAATCCAAACATATCATATCTATATGTTTTTTGGAATCAGGAACCGACAAGGAATAAGATGAAATTGTTTTTTAAACCGATTTCGGATATTTTATTTTAATCATAATTTTTATGTTTTTAATTTTCAGAGCTTGTTTTTGATCCGAATATAACATATTTATATGTTTTTAAAATCAGAAAATGATGAAGAATACGATGAACGTAATTTTGGATCGTTTTATAAAACAATAATTTTAATTACAATTTTTAGATTTTTAATGACCAAAGTCGTTAATTAATTTTTAAGCCTCCAAGCTGAAATGCAATACCGAAGTCCGGCCTTCGTCGAATATTGCTTGGTCGAAATTTCAATCAATTTGATTGAAAAATGAGGGTGTGACAGTGCCGCCTCAACTTTTACAAAAAAGCCGGATATGACGTCATCAAAGACATTTATCCAAAAAATGAAAAAAAGGCTGGGGATATCATACCCACAAACTCTCATGTAAAATTGCATAAAGATCGGTCAAGTAGTTTACTCTGAATCGCTCTACACACACACACACACACGCACACACACACACACACACACACACACACACACACACACACACACACACACACACACACACACACACACACACACGCACATACACCACGACCCTCGTTTCGATTCCCCCTCGATGTTAAAATATTTAGTCAAAACTTGACTAAATATAAAAAGAGAGAGTTAAGGTTGAATGTAGGTAGTATACACCTAATGTGTTTACAATTACTGAGATAACAAGACTAGTCTCACCCTGGAGTTGAAATTATAAGAAAAAAGAAAAAAAAGGCTCTTATTTTAAAGCTAATTGTGACATTCCTCTCTTGACGAAAAACAGACGTTTATCTCCAGAAAACTAAGAGTGAAGAGTGCAAACACAGTGTACATGCAGGTGCAACGAGATTATGCGCATGTTTATGACGACAATATCTGTTAAAACAAAAATTCGTTTTTTCAGTCGAGGCATCGTGTCAGGAATTACCCGGCACAGATAACCACTCATGGGCACACAATAACAATGTGTTGGATCTACCTTGCAGGGACATTTTATTTGTACACATGACTGCTACAAAAACACAGCTTTTGTTTCTAAATATTTTGTTTTGTTTGCCGGTAATTGCAACATGATTCTCAGAGAAGGTCCTGGTGTCAGACATTTTATGCCTCGACCGAACAAGACGTTTTGCATTTGATTAAATAATGAACAATATTTTTTTTTAAACTACTTGAAGACAATTTCATCCTGTCATGATCCTGGAACCAGAAATGCTCACAACAGTAGAAATGGTTGGTTATTGAGCGCGAGACTTGCAATTTTACTTCCTGTGTCTGTCAAATTGTCAATGCCTCGACCGAACATGGTTTTGGGCGGTTACGTACTTTGCCGCTCCATATAAGGGAAACCAACAAGTTGCTTTGAGCTTTTTCTCCACTTATAGTTTTATGATACCCTATTCTATTGCACATGAAAAACCGGCACGGTTGGCCTAGTGGTAAGGCGTCCGCCCCGTGATCGGGAGGTCGGGGGTTCGAACTTTAAAATTGGCAATAATAATAATAATAATAATAATAAAGATAGCTTATATAGCGCCGCTTCACAAATTTAACTATGCTCTTAGCGCTGTACATCGAGATATAACAATTTCAATAATATAAATACAAAGATGATATTATCATAATACACATTTACAAATATCACTCACGTGCATACATCCTCGTGCACACCACGCGCATACACACTCCCACTCATTAGCAAGTGCTTCCATCCCCCTGCCACTGAAATGTTCATATACCCCCCTGGACAAGCTCACACCATGTCCGTCTCCTCTCTAGACTGTACACACACTCAGCAAAAAAAAGAAAGACTAAATGCAAATTTCATACACAACCCTATGGCTCAATCAAAGCTGAAGCAACTATACAAAAAAGACACATTCAAACAACGAATCTAACTTCACCTCTAACAGTCTATTAAGATGGCAAGGACAATTTACAAGGATTCGCGAAAAAGGTGCGTTTTAAGGGAACTGCGGAAAGAGTCCTTAGAAGCAGAATGGCGAACGGAGGAAGGGAGAGAATTCCAGACAATGGCAGCCGCAGAAGCAAACGAGCGATCTCCAAAAGAAGGCAAGCTTCGCTCGAGAGTTTCCAGTTTGCGACTGTCAGCGCGTGAGCGGAGGTTGTAGTCAGAGGGATTGTCATATGTGACGAGCAGTTCCTTGAGGTATTTAGGGCCATCTTCGAATTTGGCAGACACGGGAAGCCAATGAAGGGAACGAAGAAGTGGTGTGACATGATCAAACTTCTTAGAACGATATATCAATTTGGCGGCAGAGTTTTGTACCTTTTGGAGTGACTCGACAAGTTTTTGATCACAGCCATAGAACAGGCTGTTGCAATAGTCTATTCTGGATAGAACTAGAGAACAGGCTAGAGTTTGAGCGGCTTGGGGGGTAAGATAGTGGCGGATAGAACTGATTTTCCTTAAGTTACTGTACGCAATTGTGCGGATGTTTTGGACGTGCTGGGAAAGGTTGGGGAAGTGGTCGAAGGTAACGCCAAGATTAGTCACAGAAGAGACAAAGTTGACGTCGCTATCGCCGACATGAATGCTGGAAGGCAAAGAATTTTCAGGGAAAGATCTGTACTGGGACCTGACAAGCATGGATTCAGTTTTCGAGTCGTTTAGCTGTAGTTTGTTAGCCGTCATCCACGCCTTTACAGCAACAACACAGTCTTCCATTTCACTCACAGTGGTATCAATTTGATCAATCTCACTGTCTTTGTACAACTGGTTGTCGTCTGCAAAGGCGTGGTGATCGATAGGATACTGTTTGACGAGGTTAAAGGCATAGAAAGCTGATGAATATACACGCTAATTGCTTTACCCAGAGCTGGAGACAGACTAAATTAAGTTCCCTGCAAAATATTGTGGTCTAGGAGCCCTTAAATGTTGAGATATTTGAATTTTTATTTTGATCTAGATGGTCCTATTTATAGATTTGGCAACACATGTAACGTTGATGCAAGGGAGCTAACACCGCGGCTTTGTTGACATCCTCACTTTTTCAGAGGCTAGAACAAGCTGTAATGCATGTATTATGGTCCGCGCATGGTGACATATCGTCATTATATGGTCTTATGGTGCGTTTGACATCGATTGTGGGCAAACTACACTTTGTAAACACGGGAGTGCGTTAGTATGCCTTTAAAGAGGGGGTTCATGAACAAAACAAAAAGAACTGGACCCAACACGGATCCCTGAGGAACACCGAACTGAAGGACTGTGGATTCTGAACTGATGCCGTTTACCACGACTGTTTGAATCCTATCCGAGAGATAGGATTCAAACCAGGACAGTGCAGAACCTGTGATGCCAAAAGTTGCCTCAAGGCGGGCTGTCATAATTGAGTGGTCAATGGTGTCGAACGCAGCGGACAAATCGAGAAGCGTGAGAACAGACACTTTACCGTTATTGAGAGCCATCAGAAGGTCGTTCACAATTTTCAACAAAGCAGTTTCAGTGCTGTGGGCAGGTCTATAAGCCGATTGGAAGCTCCTGAGAAGATTGTTTGATGAGAGGTGGGCATTAAGTTGCAGCAAGACCAGTCTTTCCAAGATCTTTGAAAGAAACGACAAGTTCGAAACTGGTCTGTACTTCTTTAAATCATTGCGGTCGAGGGATGATTTCTTTATCAGGGGTTTGACAAGAGCTTGTTTCATGACAGACGGGAAAGTGCCAGAGAGAATTGAACTATTCATGACGGAGGTAATCTAGTAGCTATTCCGCCTGGCGTCTGGCATTATGGGGTTAGTGCTAGGACTGGTTGGTCCGGTGTCAGAATAATGTGACTGGGTGAGACATGAATCCTGTGCTGCGACTTCTGTCTTGTGTGTGGCGCACGTTATATGTCAAAGCAGCACCGCCCTGATATGGCCCTTCGTGGTCGGCTGGGCGACAAACAAACAAACAAATTGCACATGAAATTTTCAACGATTTTCTTTGAACTTCATTTTTCAATGACTATGTGATAAATGTCACGCTTTTGGACCATGACTCTGAGAATGACCCAAGGTCCACGTAAAATTCAGCGGACACCCCGGCCGTTGTTTGCACGTGTGAAATATTCATTGGAAAGGAATTGACAGTTGAAAAAAGTGATGGGGCTGTGACTGTGAGGCATTGCCGAGGAGTCTATTCTTAAGAAAAGACTAGCATCCATGCTCATGAATAAGTCAACATGCTTTCACACACTGGCACTTGTGCAAATATCATTGTCATTGATACACGCACTCACTCACTTAGGGGAAGGGCTCCTAATATGGACCACTTTTTGTTTCATGCTGATAACTAGCTTTTTAGATTTTGACAAGTTTTGACTAAATGTTTTAACATAGACGGGGGGAATCGAGATGAGGGTGGTGGTGTATGTGTGTATGCGTGTATGTGTGTATGCGTGTATGTGTGTATGTATGTGTGTGTGTGTGTGTGTGTGTGTGTGTGTGTGTGTGTGTGTGTGTGTGTGTGTGTGTGTGTGTGTGTGTAGAGCGATTCAGAGAAAACTGCTGGACCAATCTTCATGTAATTTTACATGCGAGTTCATGGGTATAATATCCCCAGACTTTTTTTCATTACTTTTATTAATGTCCTTGATGACGTCATGTCCGGCGTTTTGTAAAAGTTGAGGCAGCACTGTCACGCCCTCATTTTTGAACCAAATTGGTTGAAATTTTGTTGAAGTAATCTTCGATAAAGCCCGGACTATGGTATTGCATTTCAGCTTGGAGGCTTAAAAACTAGTTAATTAGTTTGCTCATTAAAGTTGTCATTAATATCGAATTTTCACTAACAGATTTAAAAATGATAGCATCGTATTCCTCAATTTCTCTTGAATTCAAAAATATATACATAATGTCATGTTTACTCAAACAATGTGCTCAGAATAACAGAAAATAAGTTAAGTAAGTACTGCGTTTCCATGCTAACCGGAGACGAACGTGACCCGTCTTTATTTAGGGGTGTGGTTAGTCGAGACTGTCTTAAATTAAAGTCTCGGCGATGACTGTTTATTGTGTTTGTCTGTTACTTTGATGCCGACAGCTTGACTGAATGTTTTTATATCGCTTCACGCGACTTGTTTTTCTTGCGAAGAAGTTTCATTTTGTGTTTGGTAGTTCTCCTCTCTTAGGTTAACCGTTTGGCCTAACTAGAGTGAATAAACTTTGATAGACATTCAGCAACAATTAAATACAGAACAAATTCACAACTGGTCCATATTAGGAGCCTGGGCGCACAATATGGACCAGTGAAGCGGCCTTCACGAATTACTGTAAAAAGCCCCCTATACTTCAAAATAACGTCATGCAACTTAGTGTGCAAGTCAGAGGAATTGAAATATGCTTTAAATTTATATGTTTCGGGTTGATGAGAGCATTATTTGTAGCACACCAGGAAACTTAAAAAGCTTACCCAAAACAGAGTGAAAATAAGTGAAATTATCAACTACCACAAAAAGAAGACTATTTGATTATTTTTTTTTGAAATCTCGAGATTTTGCTTTTATTTTTGTTTGCAGTAGAAACTTGGGTTCAACACTGCTAAAATGTATTAAATACGGTCTTAGCTGTCATATATAGCAATTTTTGTGTGATAACAGCTTTGGCTGTGGACAGAAACGGGTCAGTTTTTGGTGGCAAAGTCAGAGTGAACACTGCCAAAAGTAAAATAAAGAAAAAAAGCCTAACGGTTTTGGGGTTTGTGTTTCTGCAACTGTTTTGACATGTGCAAGTTATCAAGAGAGGGTGAATACAGCGAATGAAATTGATTTGAGAGCTCTAGCGCCGATAGTTTTTCAGAACAGGAGGAGGTCCATATTAGGAGCCCTTCCCCTGCACACAAGAAAACGTGAACACACACACATAGGGGAAGGGCCCCTAATATGGACCACTTTTCGTTTTACGCTGATAACTAGCTTGTTTTCTTGCGAAGAAGTTTCATTTTGTGTTTGGTAGTGGTTCTATCTTGAGTTATCCTTTAAGCACAATTAGAGCGAATTGGCTTTTGATAGACACTCAGCAAAAATTAAAATACAGAAACATTCACAACTGGTCTATATTAGGAGCCTTTATTTGAAACGCAACAGGAAATTAAAGAAAAACAGAGAGAAAATAATAGAAATTATCAACTTTCACGTAAAGAAGACTGTTTTGTATAATTTGTTGAAATCTCGAGGGCAAGTTATGGGTTATGTTTAGCAAGCTTCTTACCTTTATCTTTTCTTTTCTTCGATTTGTTGAAGGTGGTTCATATTAGGGGACACCGATATACTTTGACTTTTTGCTGTTATCTTTTGTTTGTGCTAGAAAATCTGGGCCAACATTGCTAAAATGAGGCGAATACAGCCTTAGATGTCATATAAAGCCATTTTTATGTGTTTACGGCTATGTCTTTGGACAGAAATTAGTCCGTTTTAAGCGTCAAATTTAGAGTGAACGCTGCCAAAAGTGTAAAGAAGATAAAAACCTTAACTGTTTGTTGCTTTGTACGTCTGCAACTATTTCGACATGTGCAAGTTATCCAGAGAGGATAAATGCAGCGCTCTAGCTCCGTTAGTTTGTTAGAATTAAAGGTGGTCCATATTAGGAGCCTTTCCCCTACGTACGTACACACGTACATGTGCACTCACATACATACACAAATGCACACTCACACACACACACACACACATACAATAGCGCACCCGCACACACACACCCACAAATACACACACAGACACACACGCGCGCGCACACACACACACACACTGACACACACACACACACACACACACACACACACACACACATACACACACACACACACACACACTGACACACACACACACAGATACCAGCAACTGAAGATTTCCAACAAAGGTTTATTCATTTCCATGGCAACTAATTCAGATCAAAGCTTTGTCAAAATATTGTCGAAAAGAAATCCCAAAACATGATCTAAACCGTGATGTGTTTATTCTTCATTTTTCCAAACTTTCTGAGCGAGACTGCCAGTGGTTAATGCTGTAGGTTAGTGCGTATCAGCGGATTAAGACACAGCATGGTTGGTTGATATAATCGGGTATGACTAATAAGGTGTAATGATGTCATTCATGATGACTTTAACAATTATAATGACGTCCTTTGCAATGACGAAGTGTTGTTCGCAAAATACAAGTGCATTTTTCCGTCACTGTTTTTGTTTTCTCTCACTTACTGACATGACATCATCGTTGTTATCGTAATCAATCTGGTAAAATGTTATGAGATAGGAGCGTGCGTGCGTGCGTTTATGTGTGTGTGTGTGTGTGTGTGTGTGTGTGTGTGTGTGTTGGTGTGTCTGTGTGTGTGTGTGTGTGTGTGTGTGTGTGTGTGTGTGTTATTGAAGCTAACCTAAAAATCTCACCAGCCTCTAAGCGATGCCTGTTTGTAGACACTAACGCTGCAATTGCACAAAAAGGCAACATGAATTCAGCCCCCAACAGCAGCCAACGTTTTATAAACTCGTTTAAAACTTATTGCACATCAAATTTGTGTAAACTCGTTTAAAACGTATTGCACATCAAATTGGTGTAAACTCGTTTAAAACGTATTGCACATCAAATTTGTGTAAACTCGTTTAAAACGTATTGCACATCAAATTTGTGTAAACTCGTTTAAAACGTATTGCACATCAAATTTGTGTAAACTCGTTTAAAACGTATTGCACATCAAATTTGTGTAAACTCGTTTGAAACGTATTGCACATCAAATTTGTGTAAACTCGTTTAAAACGTATTGCACATCAAATTTGTGTAAACTCGTTTAAAACGTATTGCACATCAAATTTGTGTAAACTCGCTTAAAACGTATTGCTCATCAAATTGGTGTAAACTCGTTTAAAACTTATTGCACATCAAATTGATGTAAACTCACTTAAAACTTATTGCACATCAAATTGGTGTTAACTCCTTTGAAACGTACATATTGCACATCAACAGCGACGTTCTCCGCCCAAGACACCATCTTCAGATTTCTTTACCCCAGACGTGTCAAGCATATTCCACACAAAACCTTACGTCAGATAATCACAGCCGGGAAATGCAGTGAAAAGAGGAGTGGAAATCAGTGACAAATATTCAAAGCAGCGTGTGTATATTTTCTAGTACTTCACATTAAGTAAAGTCTGTTTCAAAAGGGAATTTCAAAAGGCGCACACAACAAGAAAGACACAATATGTCTGTCATATAGAATAAAAACCAGACTAAAACGTGTTACCATAACATAACAATAAATTACTCACAGATTTTGTACAAATATCACACTAAACGTAATGCAGTTGATTTGCAACTGCAACTTGAACCTTTTTTTCCCCCGTTGAAAATGTGAATACTTTATTGGGGAGACAGGTCACACTTTTTTTCCAACCAGAATTATAATCGTTTAACATCAAACTGAGGTGTTTTATATAAAAGTGGTATAGACTGAGGTGTTGCTAAGCGACTGGATTCACACAGGTACATACACTCACTTCACCAGATTGAATAGTAATATTAAAGGCCCTCTCCTTCCCATGTGAACAGTTAAGCTCAATAGCTCACATCTGACCAGGCTTTACACGGAATACGACTATACCTCCACTTAGAGACGTACCGACTATCAACCGCTTGGTGCACAGTTGGAATTTCTTTTCATGATTGAATAACGTAAAAGCCACTGGTGACTTTTTAAGAAATCAATTCATTCAACAATTATAACTCACCAAATATTCCAACTAAATGCACAGAGAGCCCCTAGTCTGCTGATTTTTGGTACATGACCAAGCAGAGGGGTGGTCTTATTCTATGTCAAACCCAGGCCATATCTGAGATTGGTTAGCCGAACGGTGTTCACAAGAAGGAGTGTGCCTTTAAGTAACACAGTTTAAAGGATACTTCTGTAATTATAATAAATATTCAGTTCACATGTTTGCGAATGAGCAAATTCTCTGAATATGCACGGTGGTTTCGTTGTTTAAAGGTTCTTTAAACAAACATTTAGGCCAAAAAAAAAAATAGGTCTGTTTACGGTAACATAGGCCCAAAAAATAGGGTCGGTAGGTCGGGATTGTTTTTTTTTTTTTTTTTTTTTTTTTCCAAAAAACCATATTTTTACGTTATTTTGCCAAAAAAACAAGATTTTTATTATTTTTTTTCCCAAATGCCAAAAAAAAGTCTAGGGTCGCGCGAAAAAACTAGGGTCGGTCGGGTTACCGTAAACAGACCTATTTTTTGTTTTGGCCTTATCATGATTGAACTTCAATCTATGCCTCTTCAGTTTCGCCAAAAACAAACGTTATCTATGACTATGAGAATGATTTAGTATGTTTCACTCTTCAGTTTCGCCAAAAACAAACGTTATCTATGACTATGAGAATGATTTAGTATGTTTCACTCTTCAGAAATACTGAAACTATGAATATGAAACACGGCACGCATTGAACAAACAAACAAACGAGTACAAACGTTCAAAATCTTACGAAATAAATACTGGAAAAGGTTCTCTTCAAATGAAGATCGGTTTTAACTACTGTTTTGTCAGTACAAGTCTATCGTGAATAGGTATACACATCTACGCACACAACAAACAAGACAAAAACAAAAAACAAACAAAAACTACTCTTGTACTTTACAGAGGAATGATATTTGTAAGGCACGCATTAAATAGGGAAATTCACAGGGGTTGGAAACAAATATTCATCTACCATCCATCGTCAACACATGGATATAAACATGAGAATATAATCGACTGGAGACACGTTTGCCAATTACACAACCAGTGCAACTAATTAGATAATAATCATCCCAGGCACTGACTGACTGTCTCTTCAGGGGACATAACTAAACTATCGTACAATTAGACTATGGCGGGGAGCATCACCTGCTGTCCATTCACCTGTCAAAACCGAACGGCTTATTTCCCATATTTCTCATTTCTCAAGACAAATATTCACGTGGGAAGATACTCAAAGTTCTCACTATATCTTTTAAATGAGAAAAAGAAAAGTCACTTGTTTTGACTCAAATTTGAGGCACTTTGAAAAACATGTGTCTTTGACGTCATTTGGTTGATGACGTAAGTCAAAACACTGCGAAACATCATCGTCATCATACAGCCGTCTCGCTGAACTGCCAGACTTGCGAAGGAACGATGACGTCAGTGTGTACCATTAGGGGGCGGGTGGCGCGGTCAACTGACTGTGAGCGCCATCTTGTTTCTCGCACATCATCGCGAGATTCTGGTGGATCGTCTTGTCGTCTGCCCAAACCTCTTCCACGTGAGTCCTTGCAAAGAGAAATCAAAATCGTATTAGAGACAATGACAAAAGGTATCGTTTTCATGTCAGTATGTCCCAAATGACATTACCAGCACACTTGTCAATCTATTTAATCTGTTTTCGTTCTATTTTTCTAATAACACGCGTTAACAATTGATTGTTAACTGGAATGGAAGAGCACAAAAAAGAATAACTTGATATGTAGTTTCTCTGGAGGGAAAAAATCTTCCACTTTCATGTCAGTGTGTCCCATGCAACACACTTTTGCCAAACTGCTGTGTGTGCGTAGATTATTATTTAAAAAAAAAAAAAATTTAAGCTTGCCAAGCACATCATTGTGGGGCTTTTAATAAAAAAATTCAAGCATCCGTCTACAACGTATCATCATTCATCCTTCAACATTTACACAATACTGAAATATCTCAACGCTAATTCATATCCTAACATCACATTTATATCAATAGGCCTACCATATCTATACTTACTGATACACATTTTTGAAATGAGCAAATATGATTAATAATTTTGTTTATGGGGGTTTGCACTTCTGGAGAATAACCAAACAATACATCTTTTTCTGTTATTAAATATAATATTTTCTCCTGTATTAACAAATATACATCTTCTAACATTTTCCCAAAACAATTTCATTTTGCTACATTTCAAAAAGAAATGTTCAATATAATCCATTTCATTACAAAGACTACATAAACCATTTTAACTTCATTTTATGCAATAACATATTTGTGGGATAAATATTATGTACATTTTCCATGGGAGTAACTGTAATCTTTCTTCGCTTGTACATGCACTTGCCAGGAACCAATACTTTTCGTCAATGCAAATGTTATATTTGTGGGACCAACATTTTGCAGAGCAGGGTTCACTGGCTTTGGATTGCGTTAATATCGCACGGAACTTCTTCGGGGAAGGGTTATTTAGCATGCCCTGAAAACAGGTCGAAGGAGGCTCGTCACCCGCGTCTTCTTTAACTGTGTTGTCTCGCAGTGCTCGCGCGCAGAGGGCCGTGTGCAAAGCGTCGTAGATTATTAGTTAGTGGTATAGAAAATACTGATCATCAACAATTCGGAAGTCAGTTTTCACATCCATTTTCTGTCTATTTCTTATTTGTTTGTTCTTTTGGCAATGGTCAAATGTCAGCAATCGTGTGTCATTCGGGGCAGCAGGGACATGACACCTGACCTTTTGTTACTGTCTCATTAGCTCGTCGAGTAAAACACGGGTAAGAGGCCCAGACATGGGATAAGACCACCCATCCACTTTGTCACATACTAACAATCAAAATCTAGACTGCTTGCTGTGCTGAGTTGGAATGTTTTTATGAATTAATTTCCGAAAAGGGCACCAGTGCCTCGCTTTTACAACATCAATTCTAAAACAACAACACAAAAAGTGGTGTGCACAGAGAGCACCTAGGCTGTTCATTTGTGGTATGTGACCAAGTGGAGAGATAGTCTAATCCTCTGTGCAATCCTGCCTAGATCTCAGACGGTGAGGCCAACTGTTTTTTTAACAAGGCGGAGTGGGCCTTTAACAACACTCCCTTAATCTCCTGTTTTAACAAGGCGGGGTGGGCCTTTAACAAGGCGGAGTGGGCCTTTAACAAGGCGGAGTGGGCCTTTAACAAGGCGGAGTGGGCCTTTAACAACACTCCCTTAATCTTCTGTTTTAACAAGGCGGAGTGGGCCTTTAACAAGGCGGAGTGGGCCTTTAACAAGGCGGAGTGGGCCTTTAACAAGGCGGAGTGGGCCTTTAACAAGGCGGAGTGGGCCTTTAACAACACTCCGTTGATCTGATACTTTAGCTTTGTAAATTCACAGCTCACAATCCAGTGTCATCATTGCGTTAAATTGAATGGAAGTTTATCTTATCAATGCAACTGAGACTGACTGACTGATTGACTGACTGACTGACTGACCGACTGACTGACTACCCAGCTGACTGAGACTAGGAAAGAAAGTAAGTAAGTAACTAACTTACTCATTCACTCACTCTAAAAAAAAAACCACTATAAAAACTAACCAACTAAGTAACTAAGTAACTGATTAATTAACTAACTAACTAACAAAGTAACTAACTAACGAACTAACTAGCTAACTAACTAACTTCACACTAACTAGCTAACTAACTAACTAATTAACTAACTAACTATCTAACTAATCACCTCTGCTTGTGAGTCCGTGGTAGAAGTACTGGCCACTCCACTGTGATGACTCTGCACGCTGGTGGTGGCAGCGGCGCTGAAGGGGATTGTCGTTGTCGTCGTTGTCGTTGAGATGGTGGCGGAGGGGCGGAGAGGAATGTCGGGAATGGTGGTGGGAATGAAAAGGGGTGAGGGGGGACGGTCCTGCTCTTTCCCCTTCCTGTTATGAAATTAACAATGGATACAGTCAGATAGATCATCAACATCGTCGTCGTCGTCATCATGATAATGATCAACATTATCATCAAAAGAGAAAGAGAGAGAAAGAGAGAGAAAGAGAGAGAGAGAGAGAGAGAGAGAGAGAGAGAGAGAGAGAGAGAGAGAGAGAGAGAGAGAGAGAGAGAGAGAGATTACACAAAGAAATATATTAATTTTAAATCCCCCCCCCCCCCTCAAGGAACACATTTAAGCTCCTATTCTCATAGAGAAAAAAAAACAACCCCACAAAACGAAAATCGCCTTGTTTAAGACCATAATACACGTCGTCACAACTGACAACATCCTGTAGACTTCAGTAAGAGAAGGAAAGAACACACGAACGAATAAATTGACCCAAACACCCACCTGCCAAAAGCTGGGGCCAGCTTGCCCTTGAGAGTGGCCAGGAAGTCGGAGGGCGAAAAGGTGGATGGGGCTGCAGGGGGCAGCAGTGTCGTCATGCCAGCACGCGCTATGCTCACGCTCACATTGGAGTCCAGGCTGGCTGACTTCTTGAACAGCTTTCTGCGATCTTTGGCACTGGCTTGTCCCCCTTTGCTCGCAGGTTGAGGAGACGAGCTAGCAGCGGTGGTAGTGGTGGGTACAGATGGATATAATGCAGGCTCCGCCCCCTGCCTGGCAGTGAAAAGTCTGGGGGCGTGGCTTACCTCAGAAGCCACGCGGTGGTGCATCTTTTCGTCCAATGAAATGGAGTTCTTCATGGCGCGGGAAGAGTGGGCGGGGACCTCCACCACCCTAGACAGAAGCCACTCGTGATCCTCTTCCGCCCCGCGGCGAACCTCTCTCGGGTCCACTCCATGCACGTGCAAGCTCCTCGCAGCCCCGCCCCCTCCCCCTCCTGCCTTCCTCCCCCTCTCAGGCCAGGATAGGAACCCCGCCTTTTCTGCCGGCTGCTCCTCGAAAAACTTCTTCCTTGCCGTGCGAGGGGACAGTCCGCCGATACGCCTTCGGACGGTCCGGAGGGAGGGGCTCCCCCCTTCAGTTTCTCCCGGTGCTATGGAGGCGGGGCCGAGTTTGGTGGGCGTGGTGGAGGCGGAGTGACTGCGCGGGTAGGTGGAAATCGTGGTGGCGGTGGTTGGGTTGTTGATCCAGCTCAGCTGGGGCGAGTCCACGGACAAACTCTTCGTCAAGGACCGCGGCCGGGAGGGTCTGGACACGTCACTGCTACTACTCGTCGTCGTCGTCGTCGTTACTGTAATCGTTGTGCTGGTCGCTGATGGGGTCGTCATCGCAGCAGATGAAGACGCCGAACGACCAGCCGAAAAAAGTCTCTGCTTGTCACCTGCAGAAGAAGGGTCTACACTAGATCCCGAGCTTTGAGGCTTGGGACTGGACTCTTTACGAAGAGTCGGCTGCAGTTTTTCAGCAGCAACAGAACTCCCGGGCACCGCGGAAGGCGAAGACTCCAGAAACCGTCTGGAGAGCGAAATGTCCGCCAGCTGGTGGCCGTCAGGTGACGTGGCACGTGATCCCTGCGCGCTGTGCGTGCCGGAAGTGTAGGAAGGAGTCTGACTGGATGTGCGGAAGGGCTGATGGATTGTGGGACGCGTGACGTCACCGCGCTGCGCGTCGAAAGAGGGGCTCTTCTGCGTCACGCCAAGAGCAGGAAACACGTCACCGCTTTCCTGACGTAGTTCTTTGAGTTCCTCCCGCAACTGTTCCAGTTCAGAACTTGAAAGACTCCTGTGGATGAAAAAAATACAATCTTTGAAAAATCGTTGATAAGCGACAATGCTTGAACTAGAAAGACACTTAGGCATGCAGCTCAGGATAGACACTTTAGAAATTAAGAAGTTCTAAATTTGGCTTAACTATAATAAATCAAAATAGCCACATCAAACACACTGCATGTTTTCTCGACAATCGATGTTGGGGCCCGACCTGTTTCTCTAAACTCCATCCATCCATCAATGAACCAGCCAAAAATACACAGAAAACACGATTGAAGCAGAATTGCCCTTACCTTCGTATCTGGCCATTGTCGCTCGCCTTTTTGTGTTTGGAGAGATCATCGGCAGCCGTCGTGATCTGAAGCATCGCCTGCAAGTCAAAGGAATTATATTGCACGTGCACACAACACAGTGGAACCCCCTCTTTCAGACCGTCAGAACATCTGGTCTTAAAAAGCAGGGAGTCTTAAAATAGAGGTACATTTACAGAAAATCTGATTTTTTTTCCTAAAATAGAGCTAGAGGAAGTCTTAAATTGCGTGGGGGGGGGGGGGGGGGGGGGGTTCAGCATTAATGGTACACTCTGAACAGAAGTGAACACATTTCTGCAACAAGCTTTGAACACTTTGTGACAACGTACATAGTTCTACAAGCAAAAGAGGCACACATAATAATCACATATTATCCACAAGTGTTCATGTGAACGCTAGTGAACACCGTATGTGCTACTTTTGCCAGTACAACAATGCATACTGTCACTTAGTGTCACAAACTTGTTCTACACTAAAACAAATATTTCTATAACGTTACACACTGAACTTCCGTATATTACTGCCTGTCATGATATGTATCATATCATCATTTTCATATCCATTGCCTTTTAGATCCGGAAAAATTGCCGAACAAAAGTCACATAATTTTATGATAATGGCCATTCTGATAGTTATAACTATTTTCATTATCATAACTATTATAATTATCATTATTAACAACAACAACAACAACAACAACAACAACAACAACAACAACAACAACAACAACAGCACCACTACCACCACCAGCAATAACAAATTCAAAGTATGCATACAGTTTACAGAGAAGAAAGTAGGAGAATTAAACAAAAGTTGATTACATACCTGCTTAATGTATTGCAAGATATCCTGAAAAAAAATGAAATTCATATGAAATACATTTTGTAATTGAAAATAAGCATGCTGTACATATCAGACAAAATAAACGCTCACATTTCCGTAGGCCGCTTTTCTAAAGCCGTTTTGTCAAGCCAAGTACACAAGTAAACAGTTAAAACATTACTTAAAACACATACCGTCGAACACACACACACACACACACACACACACACACACACACACACACACACACACACACTGACTCACACACACACACATATACATACACACACATACACACACAGGCACACACAGACACACACACACACACACAGACACACACACACACACACACACACATATCAAACTGATCTAGAACCCCCTTAAAATTAGGCCCTTTAAAACATCGTACGGAGCAAAGTCAAATGACTCAATCAATTAAGATCGAGCCACAATCTGTTGTCAACTCTACCCATGGGTTTTCCTACTTACACGGTCCAGGTCTGGCTGGTCAACTTTGGTAGGCTTCCCTTCTTGCGACTTCAGTTTGCCACCCAGTTCTCTCAGCCTCACCAGCTGCAATCAGAAACGTTGAAATTAGTCACTTACTCCTCTGAATGATAAATTCCAAGCGAAGCATTTGCCGGAGACAGAAACGGGGAGTGGGTCAGGTAGGGTAAAGGACACACAAAAAGAAGAAAGAGCGTGTATGTTGGCTGTCACTGGCCTTACAGCGCTTGCATAGACTGGGGATGCACACACAACAAGAAATTATCTCTTTAATCCGTTTTTTTCTTTCCTTCTCATCCAAAACCACAACCAACCAACTAACACGGCACTAATTCACCAACCCATTCACTAATCAACCAACTAAACAACCAACCAACACACTCACGTCGAAGCGACGACCTACCCCTGCCATGACGTCATCAAGGGCCTTGGCGTCACGCGACTGCTGCTGACGCATGTGTAGCAGAAGTTTGCTCAACTCGGCCTTCTCGCCGCGCGCCTGCTGCACCTGTCGTTCTGCTGTCTGCTGCACCTCCAACACGCCGTGCTGCAGCGACCCCTGCCACTTGATGCGCGACTCCAGCTGTTGAGACACATACACAAGTTTAGTGTAGTGGAACCCCCCTGTTAAGATCCCTCACTTTTAAGACCTTATTTTTTTCAGATGTTCTGTTCATATAACCTCTGTAAATTTCCCTCCATTGTAAGACTACCTCCTTTTTGGCTCACGTAAGTGTAGCCTATGCGATGCTAACTTTTGTCTGTCTGTGCGTGCGTGCGTATGTATGTATGTATATATGTCTGTGGTAGAAACTTTAACATTTGACTGAACACCGAAATACTAATTTTACCTGGTTATTATTCAAGCAACAGCTTCAAAGTATTGAAGCAATGATCAACATTTCGTCGGCACGTATGTAGTTAAAGTGTGTATCCAAAGAAAACGGGTGGTGGGGGGTTTTGGGGGGGTAAAAACAGGTGACTGGTTTGTGTCGTGTGTGGTATGTAGACCAGGTCAGGGGTCAAGGATAGGTCAGATCGCGTGAAGGATTGTGGTATAAAAAGAAACCAAAGGAGATTTCCTACAGATTAATCTGCACAGCGTGTTTCTAGTGTCTGCGCGAGGAAGCGCTGTCGAAAGCGCAGTGTCGATCTGTCCATCTGGCAGTCGTGTCCCGTAAGTAGGCTACAGACAGACAGATCTAGATCTAGTGTCTCGCACTCTTGCACCGTGTCACCGCTAAGCTTACTGTGTGTGTGTATGTGTGACGGTGTGATTGAGTATGTGTTACTGTTTGTCGATTTCTTACGTGAGCCTTGAAGGCTTCGCCTCTTGTTAAGAACTGATTTTCTCAGATTTTGGGAGGTCGCAAAATAGGGCTTCCACTGTATTACAGAAACATAGCACTGTCTTCTTCATGGGGGTCAGTTCTGACGTCCAAGACCCATCACCACGGCCGGCCGCTGACCGACGAACGCTGCTATGTCTCCCTATTATACGTTAATTGTATTTTTGACCACCATATGCATATGAGATTTTACACAAATTGAGACAGTCATTGTTCTTCGAGACTGCGCTCGCTGTTGACGTGAACAATGATTGTCCAGATCTGTTTAAAATAAATATTCATATTTTGGTCAACAACCCAAATAACATATATGTAAAGATCCTCGTAGGTAAGTATTCGTTCTATTTTTTACGATTTAACATTTTTAGTTCATAATCGAACTATTTGCGTTAGCTTCACTACTATTGTGTGCCTAGAAAGGCCCGTCAGAATGTGTTTCACCAAGACATTCCTGGGGGCGCCATTGGAAGAAGGGGTTACACGATCACTTCCAGTACAAACATACCTCAGCCACTTGTTTTTCTTTCTCTTTCCTCTCTTTGTCCCAAGCTTTTCTCTCGGTGTCTACTTTCTCCGCTAGGCGTCGCTGGCTTTCTTGTGTTTGCTGGTTCCGTGACGTCAGCTGTTTTTGTAGGTCAAGGGCAAGCGCGTGCGCCTCGGTCAGCAGACGTTGTTGTTCTGCTCGTTCCTTGGCCCAGGCGGTCTCCAAGGCAACCGACGATCCTGGACTCTTTTGGACCTTTTTCAGCTTTTCTTCCAGCTATAAGAAACACGAGAAGAGACTCGAGTTAGCAAAATACAGCGGACCCTTCCCTTTCTGACCTCAAAACATCTGAGAAAAGGCGGTCAGAAGAAGTGAGGAGTCTTAAAATGTGGCTAAATTTGCAGACGTTGTGAACAGAAAATAGGGTCTTAAACCAGGCGTCTTAAACTCCCCCCTTCCCTTTGCAACTGTCAGCAAAACTATCGAGTAAGACAATAATTATCCTCGCAGACCTGTTAACTTCAAAACGGACCCATTCTTGCTTTACGATGTCAATGAATTGGTGGCATATTTAACGATGCGTTTTCTACTGTCTTAGTAAGTTCTAAATAAATACATTCAAAATCCACCGGTCAATTAATCAATCATTTAATCCATCCATGCAATAAATAAGGTCATCATTCTATGAACGGTCAGGGGACCCGTTTTTTGTACTTGAATGACGTCATCCGCAGAGCTGAAGCTACAGACACCACATCCACAAACACTTGCGTGCACATACCTGATTTATCCTACTTTCAATCGTGGATTTGTCAATGTCCCACATACCTGATTTATCCTACTTTCAATCGTGGATTTGTCAATGTCCCACATACCTGATTTATCCTACTTTCTAGCGTGGATTTGTCAATGTCCCACATACCTGATTTATCCTACTTTCTAGCGTGGATTTGTCAATGTCCCACATACCTGATTTATCCTACTTTCAATCGTGGATTTGTCAATTTCCCTCATACCTGATTTATCCTACTTTCTAGCGTGGATTTGTCAATGTTCCACATACCTGATTTATCCTACTTTCAAGCGTGGATTTGTCAATATCCCACATACCTGATTTATCCTACTTTCTAGCGTGGACTGGTCAATGTCCCTCATACCTGATGTATCCTACTTTCTATCGTGGATTGGTCAATGTCCCACATACCTGATTTATCCTACTTTCTAGCGTGGATTTGTCAATGTCCCACATACCTGATTTATCCTACTTTCTAGCGTGGATTTGTCAATGTTCCAAGCAGTGCGCTCTGTGGAGTATTTGTTGACGACGTCAGCGCGACATCTTTCTTGGTGCACTAGTTCCTCTCGCAGTTCTGACGTCTTCTGTTGCATCAGGTTCACCACCTCTTTCGTTTCCGACAGCTGCGGAGAGCAAAATTTGACGTCAACGGCAATGACGTCAGAATGAAGACAATTTAATTCATAGCTGAACGTTATTGCACTTATGATGCCAGAAAAATGTCATGTTGTACAGGTTTTTCTTTTGTATGAAGCTCAGGGGCTTCCGTTTCAAATAACTACAATAAACAAATTACGTCAGCACCGCATTACTGATGTCAGCGTGACATATTTCTTAGTAAACGAGTTCTTCTTCTGTTACATAAGAATGACCTCATCTGTGGTTTCAGACAGCTGCAAAAAACCCAGACTTTAACGTTGGAGAAGACCTGGCTGCTTGCTTTGATGAGTGGGATTTATTTCATGGAATACTTTCTTTAAAAAAAAACCACTAGTGGCATGGCAGTATCTTTTTCATGAGAAAAGGGGTGCCTTTGCAACAACAACAAAATTTGGTTCAAAACTGACCTCCTTGATTTGCCTGTCCAGTCTGGCTTTCTCCTCCTCCCAGCGCCGCTGGTCCTGCGCATGCGCCTCCTTGATTAGTGTCATGGCTTTCTGGACCTGCGTCACCATCTCCTTGTCCGCTAGCTTCTCCTTCTGCAGCGTCTCCATCGTCATCATGATCTTACTGCACGTGCACACAGTACAACTTTCACACTGTTTTGATTCAGTTTTAACACAGTTTTGACACAGTTCTGACACAGTTTTAACACAGTTTTGACAGTTTTGACACAGTTTTGACACAACTTTGACACAGTTTGGACACAGTTTTGATACAACTTTGACATAACTTTGACACAACTTTGATACAACTTTGACACAATTTTGATACAACTTTGACACAACTTTGACACAACTTTGACATAACGTTGACACAACTTTGATACAACTTTGACACAACTTTGACACAACTTTGACACAACTTTGACACAACTTTGACACAACTTTGATACAACTTTGACACAACTTTGATACAACTTTGACACAACTTTGACACAGTTTTGGAAATACTGTAATACCTCCCGCTAACGACCTTGAACATGTGCGGGAAAATGGGACGTAAAATGGGTGGGTCTTTTTGGGGGAATTTGCTGGTCGAGCGACTTACCTGTATTCTTGTGACATTTTCTCCACACGAGTTTCATAGCGGACCTTCATCGCTTGGTGTTCCGCTCGTAACAGCCTTTCTTCCTGTTGTAACCGGTACGCTCGCTCCGCCTGTTGAAATTACACGAATGATCTGTAAGGCTGTCCCTAATTGAGACGGAAGTCGACTTCGCGAAGCTTGTTGAATTCTTTAGACCGAAAACCCACAGTTAAAAATAATTAGTGTCAAAACTTCGTGCAGCGAGCTTTGCGAAGTCGACTTCACGCAATTAATATCAGGCTTTAATCTTCAATATGGTTTCACGTTTAGAAGTGCTTTTAAAACCCAGGGCCGGACCAAGTTCATTTGAGGGGGGGGGGGGGGGTTCCAACTGAAGGCAGGGGTCCAAAGTCCACAATTTTTTTTTCTCTGAGAGGTACATTGGATGGCCAGGGATGGCCGCCAGGGGGGGGGTTCCGGAACCCCAGGAACCCCCCCCCCCCAGATCCGGCCCTGAAACCCGACCAATCACAGCCAGAAAGACAGACAGAAACATGTCCTGCCGTCAGTTCAATCAATGTCAAGTCCAGCCATTTTAACTGTATTCTTTCCACAAAAGAAGGATGGTATATATACCTGCATGCGAAGCCTTTCCAGTTCCGGCATGAGTTTTTTGTTTGCGTCGGTCTCTTCCTTGAGTTGCTGCAGCTTGCTGCTCACTTCCTGTTTCAGCCTCGTTGTGGTATCCAGTGCGCTTCGTTGGCACGTGGTCAGCTCGTGCTGTAGTGACGTCACCTGGGCCTGCATGGCTTCCTTCTCCTTGAAATACTGAAGGCTCTCCTTCTGTAAAATATAGACACATATGGTTTATCAGCGGTGCTGTCTTTTTATAATCATTTTTCTGCAGCCTTCAACCGACAAAATTACAACTTATAACCAGAAAATTCCTTCGTGCGTGAATATTTTGATTGAACGCAACTATACCAGAGTTCCTATTTTCAAGATTTTTCATAAAAAAATCAATGAGGGTGACTTATCATGCAGTATCGATGCTTATTGACATAGTGTCGAGGGGGTTGCTGATATGACGCAATATTGAAGAGTAAGAGCCCCGGAACTCACAAGATGAGTGGATGATATTGCATGGCGAGGTTACTCCTACATGACACCTGCAACTTATTCTCTTGATTTGAACACTGCTGCTGCTGACAGTATTAAACTCAATGAGAAATCTGACTTCTGGAGGTAAACAAACAAAAGAAGGGTACAAAGTCAAGTCAAGTCTCTCAGATTAACCCAAAATGGGAAGATGTTACACAGAAATAGAGAATACTACATGGCTTGCTGTGTCGTACCAGATTTACACGAGTTTTTTTTTTTTAAATATTGAACTGCGAGCGAAAGCGAGCTGTTCACTATTTGAAAAAGCAACGAGTGTAAATCTGGTACGAAACAGCAAGCCATGTAGTATTCTGTTTATCCTACATACTGTACTTACGTGTATTTTACTGAAAATGTCCTGCAGTCGAGGCAGCTAAATTGAAGACGCTTGTTTTGAAACCTCGATCTCTTCTAAAGCCTCGTGCAATCTATTACGTCAAAGCAAAGAAACGTCACTCTCAAGGTGTGACGTGACGTGTTAGTTCTAAAGATTCATCGAGGGTAATTAGCGAGCGCAGGTTTTGTTTCTATAATGACGTTTGTCTCGGTGACTTTGGCATCATAAGCAGTGAAAAAACAAGTCCCTTTATTCTTTCTTTATTTGGTGTTTAACGTCGTTTTCAACCACGAAGGTTATATCGCGAACAAGTCCCTGCCAGACTTGCTTGACATGACCTCATTTACATGATATACAGTGACACGTGTGATTTGGACGATTATTATCTCACGGGTGTCTCTCTCACGTATGTAGGATAAAATGAAATGCCAACTGGAGCAGTACATTTATTTCAATGTTAACAATGTTGTAGTGCTCCGTTTGTCTTCATGTTTATGTACCACCAATGCAATTTCTCAGATTTGAGATAATAAAGTACATTTGATTTGATTTGATTTGAGCTTTATCGATCCACAAACCTTGATATTTTCCATGGCTTTGTTGCTTGGAGTGGTGGAAAGCGTTTCGTAGAGTCGTATCTTCTCTTCCGCCACGTTGAGAGCCGCCTGCAGTGCAGCCCGCTCTTTCTCCCTTCCGAGCGACTCTTCTTCCAGTATTCGTCTGCTTAGTTCCAGCTCCTTTTGAGTTCTGTCCCTTTGTTCCATCTCCGCGCGCAGACTCCGAGTTTTCTCCCTTAGTCTCGCGTTTTCTTTCTCCACGTCTGTTTCACCGCCGGTCTGAAACAGTCAAGAAAAAATGAAAAGAATGACTAAAATGTACAGACGATCGAATATAAAGATATTCAGATGCTGCTTAAAGTGGGATGCATGCAGCCGTGTTGCAGTCTACATTATTGCTATCAAGAACATCTTGCGTGAAACCACATGCCGTTGTCATTATTTTTCTTTCAAACTTCCAACCTTGCCTTCAGTACTAATTTTCGTTTCAGATTTATATGATGATTTTCAGGCCTAATCTGGTGTCCAAATCTAAGCCTGTATCAAAATGCAGAAAAAAATGCGTACTTTGTGTGTTCGTAAAGTTCTTTTCGTTTCTTTACTTCGCTCCGTCAATAAAAACACACACAAAATATGGTGCAGGCTTCCCTTTTCTGTCCAGTACTGCATTAACAATGTTTACTGATCAACATTTTCAGTAAAACTTCTCTTGGAGCTTACCTCTTTTGTAGGGCTCATATCCTGCGATGACGTCACAGGCTTTTGGGCCATCCGTGACGCAATATCCGTGACGCGTGTCTGCATGTCCTGAATCTCTGTCTGACGTTGCTCCAGCACAGTGTTCAGGTAGTGAATGATGTCATCCTGCAATGGATGATACATAATCAATGAATGAATCAATCAAGCAAGCAAGCAAGCAATCAAGCAATCATCCAATGAAAGCAAGGAAGCAATTCGTAGTGCAAAAACCCGAACTTTCAATTACACACACACACACACACACACACACACACACACACACACACACACACACACACACACACACACACACATATATATATATAGAGAGAGAATACTACATGGCTTGCTGTGTCGTACCAGATTTACACGATTTTTTTTAAAAATATTGAACTGCGAGCGAAAGCGAGCTGTTCACTATTTGAAAAAGCAACGAGTGTAAATCTGGTACGACACAGCAAGCCATGTAGTATTTTGTTTATCCTACATACTGTACTTACGTGTATATTACTGAAAATGTTTTGCAGTCGAGGCAGCTAAATTGAAGACGCTTGTTTTGGAACCTCGATCTCTTCTAAAGCATCGTGCAATCTATTACGTCAAAACAAAGAAACGTCACTCTGAAAGTGTGGCGTGACGTATTAGTTCTAAAGATTCATCGAGGGTAATTAGCGAGCGCAAGTTTTGTTTCTATAATGACGTTTGTCTCGGTGACTTTGGCATCATAAGCTGTGGAAAAACATGTCCCTGCCAGACTTGCTTGACATGACCTCATTTACATGATATACACAAGTGTGATTTGAACGATTATTATCTCACGGGTGTTTCTCTCACGTATGTAGGATAAATATATATACACACACACAGACACACACACACACACATACACACACACACAGACACACACCCTTCATACAGACACACTCACACCCACCAACCCACATATCCCCCCATTACACACCCTACCCACCATCAACCCCACCCCCAACACCACCCCCCACCACCCCATTACTCTCTACCCACCATCAACCCCACCCCCAACACCACCCCCCACCACCCCATTACTCTCTACCCACCATCAACCCCACCCCCAACACCTCCCCCCACCACCCCATTACTCTCTACCCACCATCAACCCCACCCCCAACACCTCCCCCCACCACCCCATTACTCTCTACCCACCATCAACCCCACCCCCAACACCTCCCCCCACCACCCCATTACTCTCTACCCACCATCAACCCCACCCCCAACACCTCCCCCCACCACCCCATTACTCTCTACCCACCATCAACCCCACCCCCAACACCACCCCCCACCACCCCATTACTCTCTACCCACCATCAACCCCACCCCCAACACCACCCCCACCACCCCATTACTCTCTACCCACCATCAACCCCACCCCCAACACCACCCCCACCACCCCATTACTCTCTACCCACCATCAACCCCACCCCCAACACCACCCCCACCACCCCCCCCACCCCCAACACCACCCCCACCACCCCATTACTCTCTACCCACCATCAACCCCACCCCCAACACCACCCCCACCACCCCATTACTCTCTACCCACCATCAACCCCACCCCCAACACCACCCCCACCACCCCATTACTCTCTACCCACCATCAACCCCACCCCCAACACCACCCCCACCACCCCATTACTCTCTACCCACCATCAACCCCACCCCCAACACCACCCCCCACCACCCCATCACTCCCTACCCCCATCGACTCTCCTCACCTTTTCCTTGAGTCGTTCATCCCTAGCACTAACAGCCTCCCTGAGCTGTTTCACACTGTGTTCCCGCTCCGTAGCGTGCGTGAGAAGCTCGTGCAACTCGTGCTCTGCCGCCTGTCGTCTCGTGACCTCTTCGCTCAGCTGACTCGCCTTCTGCTCCGCCTGGGCCAGTTCTTCCGACTGGGTCTAACAATAATGAAAGGGATACTACATGATTGTATTGATTTGACCGTTTGGTGGGAGTTTCTTAATAAATCTGGGGATACCTATGTAACGCACACGGCGCGATTCGCTCGAAAATAGACACAAGTAACTGTATGATCATTAATTTAATCAAAGTGACTGAATGCGCTTCACGGACTTCTCTCTGGTGTTGGAAACTAAAAGTTATCTAGAAGCGCCGCCTGGCGGCAAGATCAATGACGCCACGGTCTGGTTGCCGCATCACGTACACAAACAAGGCAAGTAACTGAGTGGAAGTAAGTATTAACCCAACAAAGAGTGCTCTATTGAGATGTTATTTATGTTTTAAAGGTACTGAACTTGTCAAATCCAGGTGCACGGAGCCCCTGGGGCTTTTAGTCATACCTCAGTCAGCTATCCGTTAGAAGAACTACCAAGTTTCATTGACTTGCACCCAAAGAGTCAAGAACTGCGAATTTTTTAACGAATTAACTTCGTACTCGGACCCGGCTGGTCTTGACCTATTTTTGGATCTAAATTTAGATCAGGTAGATCACCACATCAAGCACAAAAAGACACGTCACTAGCAAACTATGTCAGACGTCATCATGAGTTTGTGTAAAACAAAATGGAGGCCGGAATCACTCAGTTGAATCGAACTCCGACCAAACACCACGTAATAACTAGGTTAATTTATGCACTCGCGTGAACGAAGAAACTGTCGAGCTTCACAGATGTCGTCGTTGGGTAGTTTTGGGGTTGTTTTACTACCATAGGAGGATTTTTGAACTGTAAATGCTCTCAGCTGCAACAAAAACGCAAAACGAAGGCTGTGAGCTGCACTGTGCCTTTAAACCACCTGACACTGCGAGGCAATTTTCCTTGTTTTTTTTTATAAGGACATTACAATCTTTGAGTCTTGAGTCTTTCATTGCCCCTTTAACAACATTTAATTTTACGTTTAACATACTTCATTCTGCAAAGTGATGGCAGTTCTCCCGCGCGGAAGCATTATTTGAACAAAGCATCTTATGGTATAACTTTGGAAGCGATCTTGGGGGCTTTTTTTCTCAGGTATTATTCCATTAACACTTTCTACCCCACCTATGTTGACCAAGTGTTTTTTGCCGAGACCAGCTGTGCTGCAGCAGGCCACTCAGAATTGTAGTAACTGTGTAGTAACTCGGTATCAACACGCTTGAATGCAGGTGTTAGATCGACGTTACAGGAAGCGACTGAAGCTAACAGTCTGAGCGAATATATCCGTACCTGGTCAAATAGAGCCATATGAGTGGGTACGGCTATGTACCCGGGAGACAATGAGTTAAAGGAATTCCCAAACACATCTTCGTAAGATAGTTTCAGTGACCTGAGAATTGTGTGAGCATCTTCATTCAGCTGGCTAGCTTTCTATTTTGCGACTGCTTTTTCCGTCTCTGATCACTTTCGCAACATAATTTTAGTGACCATAGAGTAATACTAGTATGCCCTCACTTCTTCTGGAGATAATATCAGACCAAGATCGTGCACTGTCTTTTGTTTTCCCCTTCATCAATGTTGTTATTTTATATATGTATGTCCCATTTTCCAATGGCACAATGGCCTAAGGCAATACACTGTGTTTGACTGTAAAGTCTCATCCAATCTCTCCAAGAGAGTTCTGACTGGACAAATATGATTATGATATGTTATACATGTACTGACATTTTGTTTTAGAGATATATCTTTGGCAAAGCCGAAAGCACACATACCTTCAGTTCCTGTTTGAGTTTGGCCAAAGTCTCGTTGATGTGCGAGATCTCGTGAGTCTTGTCTTTCAGCTGTTCCTCCATCCTGCGTTTCTCCCCGTCTGTGGCTGCGCTCTTTGACCGCCAGATGTCGCTTATCTGTGACATGAACAACACCAATCTTGCAACACAGTTGTTTCTGACTTGTGGCTTCACTGTAAACTGAAGTGTTCCCCTTTTGAACACACTTTCTGTCACCAGTTTTGAACACACTGTACATGTGATATAGTACAGGCAAAAGGTAGCACATGTTAGACACTAGTGTTCATTTGAAACACCAATGTTAACCATGCGCTAACTTATGCCCGTAGAGAGAATTAAAATTGGTTAAGCCTCAAATTAACTGGGCGAAGTAGACCATAGAGACCACAGAGACCCAAAACACACACACACACACACACACACGCACACACACACATACTCACACAAACACACACACACACACACACACACACACTGTCACATACACACATACACACAAACACACACACACATACACACACCTCTTCCACTTTGTACTCCAACTGCTCAGCCTTGAGTTTATAGCGTGCGACGTCATGCTGCAGTGTTGTGACGTCATTTGACGATGACGCGGCGACGCCCCCTGTGTTGGTTTTGTTGTGCGTTGAGTCAGTTTTTGTCGTTGAGTGAGTGTCCGTCTGGAACATTACATAAATACTGTTCACAATTTTTATTTGTTTTTGCATGTGTTTTTTGTCTACCAAACGTAAAATCATTTCCCTATACAACCCTTCAAAAAACTCAGAAACATTACAAACATAGGGCTAAATTTATGAAGACTTTGGACCCAGGACATAAGAAATAAGATTGTATTACAACCACGTGCAGTACACATGAATGTTGCTTGGCTTGAGTACATTCAACACATAATACATTCAAACACAACAACCAAACAGAGTGCTCACCGAATTGCGTACACACACTCGCTCACACCCACACGCACACACGCACGCACACACATACACACACACACACACACACACACACACACACACACACACACACACACACACACACACACACACACACATCGTACAAGAACAAAACATGACTCTATAACCTGTTTCACAAACTCACAAATTCATCTCATCTGCACAAACTAATGGTTTTAATTATGAGTTTTTGGAATTAAAGAGATGGGTTGCAACAAGGGTTGCAAAAAACAACACACACACGAACACACACACAAAACTGACCGTTAAAGAGGGCGTTGCCGCGGTGTCGAGGCGTGCTGCCCGCAGAGCTACCAGGGACCCCTCAGGCTCTACGCTGTTCTCTGGCGTTTTGTCCGAGTCCTGGTCAGTCAGGTCAGAGTCTCCGCTGTCCAGCTGGGGTCAGATAAGGTGGTCAAGCAATTACATCAATAAATTATGAGATAAATGAATAAATAATACATGCACGAAGAACACACAATAAACTGCGCATTCTAAACATATTGAGGAGAATGATAAAACCACATAGAACGTAGTAGTCATATTGAACGTTGTGTTTCAAGGCACTATTCTCTGAATGGAGATAGTTTGACATTTTGTCATGACTTCTTGTTCGTAACCTATCTCAGTGTCCATTTCACTAGAAAATGAACAGACTATGTTTGTGAAAAATGATAAAATAGGAGATAAGTAGAGCAGAGAGAAACTAGCACAAAAAAACCCACAAAAGCACAAAGAAAAAAAGAAAGAAAGAAAGACAGAATGGAAGAAAGTCAGAAGCACGAGAAAGAAGGAAAGAAAGTAAGAAAGAAAGAAGGAAAGAAAGTAAGAAAGAAAGAAGGACAGACAAAAAGACAAAAAGAAACAAATAAAGAAAAGAAAAGAAACAAACAAAAAAACACAAACAAAAGAAACAAACAACAAGAAGAGCAAACGCTCGATCGAGTCACTTTCGCAGTTCTGAATATTATATGAGGCATCAGATGGACAGGAAGAAATTGCTATTCACAACACAATACAGATGTAAATAATTTGATGTAAAGAATAATCCTATAAAGTTTGAATCAAATCCGATGAATAGTTTCAGAGATATGATATTTCAATTTTTTTCCTTCAAGACATACCTGTGACCTTGAAAAAGGTCAAAGGTCACCAAAGCAGACGTCAAAGTGTAGAGGTCACTGGTAGTCACGTTCACATAAAATTTGAGCCCGGTCACTTTTATAGTTTCCGAGAAAAGCCCAACGTTAAGTTGTGTGTTGCCGAACAGAAAAGGCTAGTTATCTCCCTTGTTTTTCTGATAACGTTCGTAAAAGGCTACAGATGTAAATACTTTGATGTAAAGAATAATCCTACAAAGTTTCAATCACATCCGATGAACTTTGTCAAAGATATAAAATGTCTAATTTTTCCTTTGACGCTGACCTGTGACCTTGAAAAAGGTCAAAGGTCAACGAAACCATCGTTAAAGTGTAGAGGTCATTGGAGGTCACGACTAAACAAAATATGAGCCGGATCGCTTTGATAGTTTCCGAGAAAAGTCCAACGTTAAGGTGGTGTCTACGGACGGCCGGCCGGACGGCCGGCCGGACAGACTAACACTGACCGATTACATAGAGTCACTTTTTCTCAAGTGACTAAAAAAAGCCAAAGTGAAAAAAGAGCCAAGCTGCCAGCTCACCATAGCACAGAGTTTGCCATAGTCGACCTTCAGTCTGTGGTGTGCATCCTCCATTGCGTGAAGCCGTTCCCTCATGCCCTGGATCTGGTCCGTCGCTACTCGCAGGTGGCGCTGGTTCTCTGTCAGCTAGAAACACAGAACGGTCAGGTTTATTTCAATACGTATCACTCTCTCAGGTGCCAGGAGATTGGTTCCACATAAGTTAACTCTCAATAACTATTGATGAACATGTCGACTATATTTAGAGCGCATACGTCCCTTTGTTTAATAAATCTAAACAAAGACAGAAAGACAGAAAGGAAGAAAGGAAGAAAGAAACTAAGAAAGCAGCAATCGAACCAACGAACATGTTGTTTGTCAATCTGTCCATTTCAAAGGCCGCTGGGTCGAAGATTAGTGAACGCAACGTATGGTTTTGTCATAAATTAAACGTTTCAACAACAAACCTTTCTTGTTTTTTGAAACAAAACAACAAACAAACAACAACGTTCACCTCTTCCTGCAACAGTTCCTTTTCTCGCAGCCGTAGTTTGACGTCATCAGACAGAGAGGGAGCTAACCCTTGTTCTGCCGACAGGTGGAGCTTCTTCTCGGCCATGCTGACTCTCTGACGTTCCTCCGCCAGGAGGCGCTCCAGTGACTCGATGCGGTTCTTCAGTTTCGCCTGCCGCCACGAAAAAATAGTCCGGTAAACAACATGTAGCCTACTCGATCTGCGTTATATCTTAGTTTAGTGCAACGTACCCATGCGGGCGGGCGCGCGCGCGCACACGCACACGCA
>NC_090255.1:5303771-5306271 GCF_037325665.1 Littorina saxatilis
CTCTCTCTCTCTCTCTTTTATATTTAGTCAAGTTTTGACTAAATATTTTAACATCGAGGGGGAATCGAAACGAGGGTCGTGGTGTATGTGCGTCTGTCTGTGTGTGTGTGTGTGTGTGTGTAGAGCGATTCAGACTAAACTACTGGACCGATCTTTATGAAATTTGACATGAGAGTTCCTGGGTATGAAATCCCCGAACGTTTTTTTCATTTTTTTGATAAATGTCTTTGATGACGTCATATCCGGCTTTTCGTGAAAGTTGAGGCGGCACTGTCACGCCCTCATTTTTCAACCAAATTGGTTGAAATTTTCGTCAAGTACTCTTCGACGAAGCCCGGGGTTCGGTATTGCATTTCAGCTTGGTGGCTTAAAAATTAATTAATGACTTTGGTCATTAAAAATCTGAAAATTGTAAAAAAAAATAAAAATTTATAAAACGATCCAAATTTACGTTTATCTTATTCTCCATCATTTGCTGATTCCAAAAACATATAAATATGTTATATTCGGATTAAAAACAAGCTCTGAAAATTAAATATATAAAAATTATTATCAAATTTTTTTTTTCGAAATCAATTTAAAAACACTTTCATCTTATTCCTTGTCGGTTCCTGATTCCAAAAATATATAGATATGATATGTTTGGATTAAAAACACGCTCAGAAAGTTAAAACGAAGAGAGGTACAGAAAAGCGTGCTATCCTTCTCAGCGCAACGAATACCCCGCTCTTCTTGTCAATTCCACGTGCACTGCCTTTGCCACGGGCGGAGTGACGATGCTACGAGTATACGGTCTTGCTGCGTTGCGTTGCGTTCAGTTTCATTCTGTGAGTTCGACAGCTACTTGACTAAATATTGTATTTTCGCCTTACGCGACTTGTTTTTTCTTCTTTCTTTGTGTGTTATATTGACCCTTTTTAGGGCGAGGGTTGCATTTTATAACACAAATCATGCGCACGTGCTTATCGTTTATCGTCGTTTAATAAAACGTTTGTCTCGTCGTGTGTCTCTGTCACCCCCTCCCCTCCAGGCATAACAAAAATGTCTGCGACAAAACACCACAAAACAGATCAAAAGAAACGGACGTAAATAATGTCTACACAGGCTTACGATGCAAGTGAATTGTTTTTGCATAACTCTTCAGAAACAGGACAGGTAACTATTAATTTCATGTCCAAAATGGTATCGCTGAAAGGGAAATGGGATCACAAAGGAGGAGGGGGATGGGGGAGGGGAATGGGTGGGTGAGAGGAGGGATGAGTGACTAAGTGCACAGGTTTGGGCGAAACTACCGATCGGTTTTATGGAAAATGTCTGGAGGCGAAATGAATAACATGTCTAATCTTAATCACAGGCGCTTACAATTAATATGATAATATTCTTGACTTATCGTGCGAGAGTTTTCTGTCGCTCCATAGTTTTGGGGAGAAAAAAATCCGCTGACACCTGCTTTTGTGATTAAGTTTTCTAGGCCAACAACAAGTAGGCCTATTGCCTGATCAGGTGAAAGGGACGGGGCGACTGCGTTTTGTGTTCATGTTGAAACAGAAAGGTACTGAACTTGTCAAATCCAGGTGCACGGAGCCCCTGGGGCTTTTAGTCATACCTCAGGCAGCTATCCGTTAGAAGAACTACCAAGTTTCATTGACTTGCACCCAAAGAGTCAAGAACTGCGATTTTTTTACGAATTAATTTCGTACTCGGACCCGGCTGGTCTTGGCCTATTTTTGGATCTAAATTTAGATCAGGTAGATCACCACATGCACATCATGCACAACTGAAAAGACATGTCACTAGCAAACTATGTCAGACGTCATCATGAGTTTGTGTAAAACAAAACGGAGGCCGGAATCACTCAGTTGAATCGAACTCCGACCAAACACCACGTAATAACTAGGTTAATTTATGCACTCGCGTGAACATGAAACTGTCGAGCTTCACAGATGTCGTCGTTGGGTAGTTTTGGGTTTGTTTTACTACCATAGGAGGATTTTTGAACTGTAAATGCACTCAGCTGCAACAAAAACGCAAAACGAAGGCTGTGAGCTGCACTGTGCCTTTTTAAATAAATGAATTGAAATAAAATGAAATAAAATAAGATAAAAACAAAAATAGAATAAAATAAAATAAATGAAATGAAATGAAATAAATAAAAAAATTAAAAAGATGACAAAATAAAATAAAAATAGATTAAATTAAATTAAATTGAATAAATAATAAAACGTTATTCCATGGCGCTTTTCACCGCTAGATAGCAGCCTTATGACGCTTTACAAAAAGAGCATTTGACATTAAAAAAACCTGTCACATATACATTCAAAAGAAAATCAAACTATTGATGTTTATCATCGCTTTTGATTTCAACCGCCTGTGATTTTGTGATTAACATTTTGAATGAATAATGAAGCCTGGCTGACAGTGAAGGTAAGTCGGAATTCAAACTGGGTCTTTAAATAGATAATTTCATACAGCCTAGACCTTTAATCTCATTTTGTTCATA